>NC_090736.1:39799657-39812157 GCF_036898095.1 Palaemon carinicauda | reverse complement strand
GAGCTGAGTAAGGAGTAAATGGACTCGATGATAAAAGATAATAGAATCCTTATTGGGAGGATAAAATGGTCAGAGAGCAAGTCAGGAATCCTTTGCAATGATAGAACGCTAACGTCACTTCAGTGAAAATATTACACATCTCTCTTCTAACACGTAAACTGTGTGGTGATAGACATTAATGATATGAAATATATATGATATGAAGTGGTTCTATACCAGTTATAGGATATTTTTTATTCTCTTAATAATGAACTGGAAACTTTCATTTAGACGTTCATAAATACTTTAAAAAATCCAAGAAAGAAACAAGGAATCTGAATGTGCATTGACACTCTATCCGCTGGCTAGTTCTAAGAGGAATATTTGTGTCTGTTTTTTAATTAATATTTGCTTAGCTATGGGCCTGTCCATAGTTTGAGTCCTGTCTTCTATTGATCAGCTTAATCAACTGTTCATTGGTAATAAAGAAAGAACATCGTACTGAGTCTTCATCACAAAAGCCGTTGCTGACAACCGAAAAACTAACCCTTATTGAGTACTCTCATTCTAAATGGGAAAAGTTTGTATATATATATATATATATATATATATATATATATATATATATATATATATATATATATATATATATATATATGTATGTATATATATATGTATATATATATATATATACATATATATATATATACAGTTTATATATATATATACAGTTTATATATATATATACATATATATATATATATATATATATATATATATATATATATATATATATATATATATATATTATATAGATTCTGGTGTACGCAACATGTTTAAAATGGGGGCTAAATAATTAGATAGATATACACCCCTCTCTCTCAACATTTTTTGACTACTCCATTCCCCATACCCAAGGGATTGGGAGAGCTGAACGTGCCCGATATATATATATATATATATATATATATATATATATATATATATATATATATATATATATATATATATATATATGTATATATATATATATATATATATATATATATATATATATATATATATATATATACATATATATATATATATATATATATATATATATATATATATATATATATATATATATATATATATATATATATATATATACATATATAGTAGTCTACATAAGGAAAATTAAAAGTTGTGTATATGTAAAAATGCTCAACAGTTTCGTCCGCCAATGGACCTCTTCTTGGAGCGTTTATTGTATAATAAACGCTCCAAGAAGAGGTCCATTGGCGGACGAAACTGTTGAGCATTTTTACATATACACATCTTTTAATTTTCCTTATGTAGACTACTATATATTGACTTATCTTCGTGCTGAGGAAGATTACATATGTAATATATATATATATATATATATATATATATATATATATATATATATATATGTGTGTTTGTGTGCATATATATACATACATTTACATATATATATATATATATATATATATATATATATATATATATATATATATATATATGCATATATATGTAAATAAAACCAAACTCCTGGTTTTTATTATGTGTGTGTATATGTATATAAGTATATATATATATATATATATATATATATATATATATATATATATATATATATATATATATATATATATATATATATATATATGCATATATATGTAAATAAAACCAAACTCCTGGTTTTTATTATGTATGTGTATATGTATGTAAGTATATATATATATATATATATATATATATATATATATATATATATATATATATATATACATATATATATAGATATATATATATATATATATATAACCAAACACTTGCTCTTTATTTGTATATATATATATATATATATATATATATATATATATATATATATATATATATATATATACATATATATATATATATATATATATATATATATGTATATATATATATATATATATATATATATATATATATATATATATATATATATATATATATATATCATCATCATCATCATCATCATCATCAGCCGTTACTAGTCCACTGCAAAACAGAGGTCTAACACATGTCCTTCCACATGCGCTTGTTCATGGTTTTAATATGCCAGTCCACACCCGCAAACTTTCTCATTTTGTCAATTCATCATCTCTTTCTTCTCTTACCTCTTTTACAATATCTAGGGACCCATTCTGTTATTCTTAATGTCCATCTATTGTCTGTCATTCTCATTATATGTCCAGCCCATGTCCATTTCTTTATATTACATGTTGTTTGAATATCCTATAATTTAGTCTGCTCTCGTATCCATGTTGCTCTTTTTCTGTTCATAGTGTTATTCCCATAATTATTTTTGGCATAGCTCTTTTAGTTGTAACTAGCTAAGGTTCTAAGGCTTTAGTAAGACTCCAAATTTCTGATGCATAAGTTATTGCTAGTAGGGCTATCTTTTTAAATACTTCTCTTTTTGGAGAAAGGGGCATTTTAATTTTCATAATCTCTTTTTGTTTACCAAATGCTCACCATCCTATGCTTATCCTTTTAATTTCAGTCTTATGTCCTGGGGAAACACTTGCTGTCTGTCCTAAGTACGTATAATAAACAATAATAAAAATTGCTAAGCTACAACCCGTGTTGGAAAAGCAGAACGCTATAAGCCCAGGGGCTCCAACAGGGAAAATAGCCCAGTGAGGAAAGGAAACAAGGAAAAATAAAATATTCTAAGAATAATATTAAAATAAAAATCTACTATATAAACAATAAAAACTTGAACAAAACAAGAGGAAGAGAAATTAGACAGAATAGTGTGCCCGACTGCACCTTCAAGCAAGAGAACTCTAACCCAAGATAGTGGAAGACCATGTTACAGAGGTTATGGCACTACCCATGACTAGAGAACGATGGTTTGATTTTGAAGTGTCCATCTCCTAAAGGTATGCTTACCATAGCTAAAGAGTCTTTTCTATCCTTACTAAGGTGAAAGTAGCCACTGAACAATTACAGTGCAGTAGTTAACCCCTTTGGTGAAGAAGAATTGTTTGGTAATCGCAGTGTTGTCAGGTCTATGAGGACAGGGGAGAATCTGTAAAGAATATATCAGACTATTCGGTTTATGTTTAAGCAAAGGGAAAGTGAACCGTAACCAGAGAGAAGGATCTAATGTAGAACTGTCTGGCCAGTGAAAATACCCCATAACTCTCTAGCGGTAGTATCTCAACGGGTGGTTTTTCCATAACTCTAATATGTTATCGCTCTGCCTTTTCATTAAACATTATCTTGATTTTACTTATTAATTTTCAGTCCAACATTTCTGCTTTCTCTATTGAGATCTTCTATCATCTTTTGTAATTCCACCCATGATTCACTGACCACAACTACATCATCTGCAAATCTTAAGTTGTTAAGGTATTCCCCATTAATATTAATTCCTATATTTTCTCTATGTGAATTCTTGAAAACCTTTTCTAGCCACATCGTGAATAATTTAGGTGAGATGGCGTCTTTCTGTCCAACACATTTCTCAATTGAAATGTTCTCACTATCATTAAGTAGTTTTAGGAGTGGCTCACATCCTGTATAGATATCTCAGGTGTTCTAACATAAAAATCTATTTATCTTTGTTTTTGAAGGGATTTCATTATTGCTGACTTTTTTTTTCTTTTTTTTTTTTTAACAGAGCCAAGAGCTTCCTCATATTCTATAAATGCCATACATAGTAATTTGTCATACTCTGTTGATTTTTCAATTAACTGGTTAATTACATGGATATGGTCAATTGTTGAATACTCTCTTCTAAAACCTGTCTGCTCTCTTGGTTGATAAAGTCTAGCTGCTTTTCTATTCGGCCTAATATGAGCTTTATAAATTTTATATATTACGGAGACTAAACTTATTGAGCGGTAATTTTTCAGGACTTCTGTGTCCCCCTTTCTGTGGATTGGCATAATGATAAAGTTTTTCCATGATGTAAGTATAGAGCATTTCTTTAGACATTTGCTGTAGAGTTCAGCGAGACTTACTACTATGAAATCTCCTCCATCTATAATTAAATCAATTGTTAAGCAACCTTTTCTAGCTGCTTAGTCTCTTTTCATGACTTTTAATGTTTTCCTTCCTTTTACTGTTACGTTTGGTACCGGCTCAGGTGTTTATTTTTATCGGTGAAGTTATGTCTTATATCACTATTGTATAGCATTGTATAGAAATCCTCTGCAATTTTTATCACCTCATCTTTATTGTGGATAATACTTCCATTTTCATCTTTTAAAGCTGACATCTGTTGGCACCCTCTTCAAAGTGTTCTTTTCATCAATTTGATGCTTCTTCCTTTCTTTAGTGTTTTTAGCCTGATTGTGTCTACTAATATCTTTGTTTATTTTTTGGGATAGCTCTGTTATTTCTATTTCATCTCTCTTATAATTTATCCTCATTTCCAATGTTTTCTATATTAGGTTTTTTATCTTTTCTGATATTTTCCCGGATCTAGTTTGGAAACTTTTCCACCTATCTCTTATTTTGTATTGCTAAACTAAACTTATCAGATTTTCTCTTATTACAGGAGTGTTTATTTTCTTTCTTAAATGTAAATTCCCTCTCGCTTTCCTTAGATCTAAACAAATTTTGCTTCTCCCCATTCTATGAAAGCTTCACTTCAACTTATTTAACACTGTTACATCTTTAACTAATTTTACTTATTCACTGAGAATAAAATCTACTTAATTTTTCGTTTCTCCATTTGGGCTTCTTCATATATATTTTCTATGTTACATTTTATAAAAGATGATGTTCATGATTTTTTTTTAATAGTAAATTCTATAAGCATGTCTCATCCTCTATCATTCCTTGTGTCTACCTCAAATTTGACTACTGTTGATTCTCCTTTCTTCGTTTGGCCTGCTTTAGCATTGAAATCACCCAATACAAACGTAAATTGAGTCTTATGTTTATTAATAGATATCTTTAGATCTTCGTGAAAGCTTCTATTTCTTCCTTTGTAAGGGATGTTGTTGGTGCAGACGTTTGAATGATCTTCAGTTTATACTCCTTGTTTAGTTTGATGATTAATGCTACAATTCTAACTAGTACTATAAAATTTTTCTAAGATTTTTATAAACATATAAATAAGAAAACCCACTCCTTTTTCTTTTTTCTTTCATGTCCTCTATATGTGCGTTCGTGCGTGCATGTGTGTGTGTGTGTGTGTGTGTAAAAAAGTAGAATTGCATTCATTGTCATTTTCCTTTTCGTTTTACCTGGAAAATATACAGATCAACACCTTGTGCATGAAACTTAATAGACTTAGGTCTCATTAATTGGGTACATACTATACATATCTAAAGTTTAGCTAAAGTTTCATCCTCAGCCTTTAAATATTGTTCTCCATACAAAGCTCCCTTATCTTAATTCACCACACAACTATAGAAATATTCCACCGAATATAACAAAAAAACAATTAGATAGTAGATCTGTTATGTCTTTGCACCGACTAAAAGAAATGGAAATATATCTTTCCTTTCCTTTATATCTGTTAAGTCAGATGAAAAATAAATACCCCAAAAAAATTTTCATATGAAAACTGTACTGGATCATATGCAGCACAAATATAATCCTTGAAACGCAAGCATGAAAGGGAAGCTTAGACCTTTACTATATGCAAATAATATTTCAACGAATATGAAAGGATGCTCTGAATGTTTTTATACATACAAACACTGGTGTTCTCTAACCTTATAAAAATACATTTACTTGTCTGTTTCTTCACTCATATATTCCTTCTGTCCTCTGGTTTTCTTATTGAATTTACGATTTCCTTGCACATTAGTTGTACTTTATGATATTGATTATTTGGATGTAATACACACAAACACACAAACATACACACATATGTAAATATATATATATATATATATATATATATATATATATATATATATATATATATATATATATATATATATATATATATATATACAGTATATATATATATATATATATATATATATATATATGTGTGTGTATATATATATATATATATATATATATATATATATATATATATATATATATATATATATATATATATGGTGTGCAGCAGGGTCCAAAACACATCAGTTAAAAGGCCATAATTTATTTAGGAAACGTTTCGAACATTGCAATGTTCATTATCAATCTGTAAAAGATATAAATATAAAATTCTTAAAATTTACACAATAATTTAAAACAAAATAGTAAAAGAATATTAAAACATTATTGATTTTAAAACAGAAAATCGTGAAAAACTAAAACATTGAAACATAAGAGAACCAGTGCTCACCAAGCCATCCATAGGAAAAGACGAAGAACGAATGAGTAAGAATTGTTACCCATCTATGACTTCAGTTATGCTAAGAAAAGAGGAGAAGCGGAGGCGTTAGAGTTTAAAGAAGGAACGAGGCGTTTAATGTATAATGATTCAAGGGTAGTTAAAAATTCGCTATGTTTTGTCCCACCAATAATTGAAAAATGTTGTTTGTTTACTTGGGTTTTGCAAATAGCGGCATGATTCCTAATATTAGAAAATTCTGGGTTACCAAGTCTCTGACCAGTTCTGAAGCTGTATCCCATATGGCTACAGTATCTCACCTGCAACAACCTTCGGCAAGATCCAACATAGATACCAGGACATCCCGGGCACTTGAATTTATAAATGATGTTGGACCTCATGAAGGTCTGCAGTTTGTCTTTGTGGCCAAAAAAATACATTAATTTTGAGTGGATTGATTGGGATTAGTTGGATGTTAAGGCAGCCGAACTCTTTTTCTATTATTTGTTTAAGTTTGATGGAAAACTTGTTGTCAGATTGGTAAGGAATTGTAGCGAAAATATTTTTCTTTTTTACATTATACGATGGTACTAGAGTGGAGAAATGTCGTGAGAGGAGCTTGTTAATAACCTTGTAAACCATATTTTCAGGGTAAGAGTTTTGCTTGAAAAAATTAACCAAAAATAAAATCTCCTTATGAAAGAGTGACCAACTCGAGGAATAACGTAGAGCCCTATAAACAAGTGTGTATATAGCATTCAGTTTAAAATTTAAAAAACAAGAACTATAAAAATTGTTGGCAAGTCCAGTGTATGTCTTTTTCCGATACACAGATGTTATAAATTCACCATTGTCTCTGCTTACGTTAATGTCTAAAAAAGGTAGAGAGTTGTTGTTTTCTTTTTCCATAGTGAACTTCATATTTTGGTGTTGAGTATTTATATGGCTTAAAAACATTTCACTATGCCATGGTTGTTTAAATAACACAAAAGTGTCATCAACATATCTTCTATAATACACTGGCTTACAAGAGTCTGGACAACTATTTAAAAAATTCTCTTCAAAAGATGACATAAAAATATTTGCAAACAAAGGCCCTAAAGGGGAACCCATGGCAACTCCATCGACCTGCGAATAGAGTTGGCCATTAAAAACAAACATGGTGTCTTGCACAGCAAGCTTAAGAAAAGTCTTAAAATAATGTCTGTTAAAACCATGAAAAATAATTTGATCGTCATAAAAAATCTTATCTAAAATAATATTAATGGTTTCATTGAGTGGAACATTTGTAAAAAGAGATTCTACATCGAAACTTGTCATATGTAGATCACCATCTTGTAAAATTATTTGTTGCTGAAACTCATAGCCATTTTTTAGTGAGAACTGGTTGCTTGAGAAATTACCAAGTAAAGAGACAAGGTGTTTTGATATTTTATAAGCCGGGTTGTTATAGGCTGCCATAATAGGTCTGATAGGAACTCCTTCCTTATGTATCTTTGGTAGTCCATATAGAATGCTAAAAGAGGAACCAGTCACAAACAGTTGTTGATACGTTGTTTCATTTAAGATACCTTCATTTTTTAGTTTCCTCAAAAATCTGTTAATTTTGTCTTCTCTTTTGTAAATGTCTAAAAAATTTGGTTCACCATGTAACTTAAATTTAGATTGGTCAGCAAGAATATTATCAACCTTATCAATATAGTCTGTTTTATTGAGCAGTACAACACCTTTACCCTTATCTGGTTTACAAATAACCAAACTGTCTCGTTTGCCCAATTTTTGTAAGATACTTAAATCCTCCTTCCTGAAAAACGGTGTCCAAGACACTCTTAACTTAGTGTAAGTTTTATGCAAAAGAAAAGACAACTTATGTTGCAAACCACTTAGGTCATTGATCAGATTTAAGCCCTTGAGTCGTTGAAAAAGCATTTCGAAAGGAAAGTAGAAGTCTGCATACTTAGGTCTGTAGGAGGGCAAATTGAAATCCAAGCCAAATGATAACAAAAATTCCTCTCTTTTGGAGAGAATATAGTTAGACAGACTAAAAATACAATAGTTTCTCTTATTAAAATTAGGAGTAACCAGTTCTCACTAAAAAATGGCTATGAGTTTCAGCAACAAATAATTTTACAAGATGGTGATCTACATATGACAAGTTTCGATGTAGAATCTCTTTTTACAAATGTTCCACTCAATGAAACCATTAATATTATTTTAGATAAGATTTTTTATGACGATCAAATTATTTTTCATGGTTTTAACAGACATTATTTTAAGACTTTTCTTGAGCTTGCTGTGCAAGACACCATGTTTGTTTTTAATGGCCAACTCTATTCGCAGGTCGATGGAGTTGCCATGGGTTCCCCTTTAGGGCCTTTGTTTGCAAATATTTTTATGTCATCTTTTGAAGAGAATTTTTTAAATAGTTGTCCAGACTCTTGTAAGCCAGTGTATTATAGAAGATATGTTGATGACACTTTTGTGTTATTTAAACAACCATGGCATAGTGAAATGTTTTTAAGCCATATAAATACTCAACACCAAAATATGAAGTTCACTATGGAAAAAGAAAACAACAACTCTCTACCTTTTTTAGACATTAACGTAAGCAGAGACAATGGTGAATTTATAACATCTGTGTATTGGAAAAAGACATACACTGGACTTGCCAACAATTTTTATAGTTCTTGTTTTTTAAATTTTAAACTGAATGCTATATACACACTTGTTTATAGGGCTCTACGTTATTCCTCGAGTTGGTCACTCTTTCATAAGGAGATTTTATTTTTGGTTAATTTTTTCAAGCAAAACTCTTACCCTGAAAATATGGTTTACAAGGTTATTAACAAGCTCCTCTCACGACATTTCTCCACTCTAGTACCATCGTATAATGTAAAAAAGAAAAATATTTTCGCTACAATTCCTTACCAATCTGACAACAAGTTTTCCATCAAACTTAAACAAATAATAGAAAAAGAGTTCGGCTGCCTTAACATCCAACTAATCCCAATCAATCCACTCAAAATTAATGTATTTTTTGGCTACAAAGACAAACTGCAGACCTTCATGAGGTCCAACATCATTTATAAATTCAAGTGCCCGGGATGTCCCAGTATTTATGTTGGATCTTGCCGAAGGTTGTTGCAGGTGAGATACTGTAGCCATATGGGATACAGCTTCAGAACTGGTCAGAGACTTGGTAACCCAGAATTTTCTAATATTAGGAATCATGCCGCTATTTGCAAAACCCAAGTAAACAAACAACATTTTTCAATTATTGGTGGGACAAAACATAGCGAATTTTTAACTACCCTTGAATCATTATACATTAAACGCCTCGTTCCTTCTTTAAACTCTAACGCCTCCGCTTCTCCTCTTTTCTTAGCATAACTGAAGTCATAGATGGGTAACAATTCTTACTCATTCGTTCTTCGCCTTTTCCTATGGATGGCTTGGTGAGCACTGGTTCTCTTATGTTTCAATGTTTTAGTTTTTCACGATTTTCTGTTTTAAAATCAATAATGTTTTAATATTCTTTTACTATTTTGTTTTAAATTATTGTGTAAATTTTAAGAATTTTATATTTATATCTTTTACAGATTGATAATGAACATTGCAATGTTCGAAACGTTTCCTAAATAAATTATGGCCTTTTAACTGATGTGTTTTGGACCCTGCTGCACACCATATATATGATCTTCACCTGTAATCCTATATATATATATATATATATATATATATATATATATATATATATATATATATATATATATATATATATATATATATATATACATATATATATATATATATATATATATATATATATATATATATATATATATATATATATCTATATAGATAGATAGATAGATAGATAGATATACTGTACATGTGTGTGTTCTCATATAAAATGGGATTCACCGTGAATGGTGATATCTCGACTCAATTTTGTTGTGGATTTTTACCTGCCTAACTTCCACTTACAACTCTTAAAACCTGAATTAAAAATATACGTTTCAACAAAAAGGGGTATGACATCCTAAGGATAACGTGCATGTTTGTTATGTTTTAGTTTGTCTTTTTAATCATACTAGATATATATATATATATATATATATATATATATATATATATATATATATATATATATATATATATATATATATATATATTTTTATTTTAAGCTCGCATCAATGAAATAGATTTCAGCCAAAGTTGCGTATATCAAAACAATTCCATAAATGCCTTGGATATGTTATCTGGATAGGCCTGACCAACCATCGTTTGGATTAGCTGTTAACTAGAGCGTTGGTATTCGATACTATGTCAGACATTGCATTTCGTACATACATACATACATATACCAAGGCACTTCCCCCAATTTTGGGGGGTAGCCAACATCAACAAATGAAACAAAAACAAAAAGGGGGACCTCGACTCTCTACGTTCCTCCCAGCCTAACAAGGGACTCAACCGAGTTCAGCTGGTACTGCTAGGGTGCCACAGCCCACCCTCCCCCGTTATCCACCACAGATGAAGCTTCATAATGCTTAATCCCCTACTGCTGCTACCTCTGCGGTCATCTAAGGCATCGGAGGAAGCAGCAGGGCCTACCAGAACTGCGTCACAATCGCTCGCCATTCATTCCTATTTCTAGCACGCTCTCTTACCTCTCTCACATCTATCCTCCTATCACCCAGAGCTTCCTTCACTCCATCCATCCACCCAAACCTTGGCCTTCCTCTTGTACTTCTCCCATCAACTCTTGCATTCATCACCTTCTTTAGCAGACAGCCATTTTCCATTCTCTCAACATGGCCAAACCACCTCAACACATTCATATTCACTCTAGCTGCTAACTCATTTCTTATAGTCGTTCTCACTCTCACCACTTCGTTCCTAACCCTATCTACTCGAGATACACCAGCCATACTCCTTAGACACTTCATCTCAAACACATTCAATTTCTGTCTCTCCGTTACTTTCATTCCCCACAACTCCGATCCATACATCACAGTTGGTACAATCACTTTCTCATATAGAACTCTCTTAACATTCATGCCCAACCCTCTATTTTTTACTACTCCCTTAACTGCCCCCAACACTTTGAAAGCTTCATTCACTCTCTGACGTACATCTGCTTCCACTCCACCATTTGCTGCAACAACAGACCACAAGTACTTAAACTGATCCACCTCCTCAAGTAACTCTGCATTCAACATGACATTCAACCTTGCACCACCTTCCCTTCTCGTACATCTCATAACCTTACTCTTACCCACATTACCTTCAACTTCCTTCTCTCACAAACTCTTCCAAATTCTGTCACTAATTGGCAAGGCTTTTCTTCTGTGTCTGCAACCAGTACAGTATCATCCGCAAACAACAACTGATTTACCTCCCATTCATGGTCATTCTCGTCTACCAGTTTTAATCGTCGTCCAAGCACTCAAGTATTCACCTCTCTCACCACTCCATCAACATACAAGTTAAACAACCACGGCGACATCACACATCCCTGTCTCAGCCCCACTCTCACCGGAAACCAATCACTCACTTCATTTCCTATCCTAACACATGCTTTACTACCTTTGTAGAAACTTTTCACTGCTTGCAACAACCTTCCACCAACTCCATATAACCTCATCACATTCCACATTGCTTCCCTATCAACTCTATCATAAGCTTTCTCCAGATCCATAAACGCAACATACACCTCCTTACCTTTTGCTAAATATTTCTCGCATATCTGCCTTACTGTAAAAATCTGATTCATACAACCCCTACCTCTTCTAAAACCACCCTGTACTTCTAAGATTGCATTCTCTGTTTTATCCTTGATCCTATTAATCATTACTCTACCATACACTTTTCCAACTACGCTTAATAAACTAATACCTCTTGAATTACAACACTCATGCACATCTCCCTTACCCTTATATAGTGGTACAATACATGCACAAACCCAATCTACTGGTACCATTGACAACACAAAACACATATTAAACAATCTCACCAACCATTCAAGTACAGTTACACCCCCTTCCTTCAACATCTCAGCTCTCACACCATCCATACCAGACGCTTTTCCTACTCTCGTTTCATCTAGTGCTCTCCTCACTTCATCTATTGTAATCACTCTCTCATTCTCATCTCCCATCACTGGCACCTCAACACCTGCAACAGCAATTATATCTGCCTCCCTATT
>NC_090736.1:39789657-39792157 GCF_036898095.1 Palaemon carinicauda | reverse complement strand
TAATAGTATAATTTTATCTTTTTTTTTTATGATTTTAAGATTTTCCTGTATGTACAAAAGTGTCTAATATTTCTTTGCATAATAAACGCTCCAAGAAGAGGTCCATTGGCGGACGAAACTGTTGAGCATTTCTACATATACACAACTTTCAATTTTCCTTATGTAGACTACTATATATATATATATATATATATATATATATATATATATATATATATATATATATATATATATATATATATATACACACACACACACACATATATATATATATATATATATATGAAGAAGAGAGAGAGAGAGAGAGAGAGAGAGAGAGAGAGAGAGAGAGAGAGAGAGAGAGAGAGAGAGAGAGAGAGAGAGAGACAGAGGGGGAGATTTCTATTATTCTAACATGCACATTTAAACAAAAATAGACTTATGAGGACATGATAACGATAAGACTCTGTAATATCATCATTACTTTCACATCTTCAGCGCTTCTAGGTCAGCAAGTGACTTTCAGAAAACGTTCATCATTCTTTAAGAGGAGAGAGAAACCAAGGCTCATAACTCAGAGTAAATGAGGGTTAATGCTATTGGAGATTTATGAGCTGCTCTGGAAAAAAAATGTATGCACACTGGTGAGTTGAATGTTTCTCGCATTTGCTTGAGTCTTTCGTTAGTTTTAATGAGACGAATCGTGTGTGGGTCTGATGAGGAAAGTTCATAGTCTCTTGTTATAACTTAAGGCTTTTCCAAAATTCTCTCTCCTTAAAAGGGTTTTCTTCATATGGGATTAGCATTTTCACATGATATTTCCATGTATTTGGCATGACACACCACTGTCGTGTAAATACTACACATCTAGAATTAGTTTCTATCAGAGATTTCACTTTAGTATTGCATGTTTTCTATAATTAAAGAAATGGGATGTATTGCAAATGCATATCGTTTAACTGTCTCCAGCTTAAAAGAGAAGTTGAAATATTAAGAAAAAATCAACGAATTATTATCATTACTACTATCTAAGCTACAACCCTCGTTCGAAAGGCAGGATTCTATAAGCACAAGGGCTCCAACAGGGAAAAGGAGCCCAGTGCGGAAAGGAAATAAGGAAACAAATAAACTAAAAGAGAGGTAATAAACAATAACGCGTAAAATTAGAAATTTTAAGAACAGCGACCATCAATAAAATCTATCCTTCATACATAAACTATGATAAGATATTTATGTCAGCCTGTTCAACATTAAAACATTCGCTGCAAGTTTGAACTTTTGAAGTACCACCCATTAAAGTTTCTGGTTAGGAAGATCATTCCACAGCTTTGTCATAGCTGTAATATAAACTTCTAGAATACTGTGTAGTATTGAGCCTCTTGATGTAGAAAGCATAGTATTACGAAGAGGATAATACTGTCCTGGAAGATCTGGATGCAAAGGATGGTCAGAATTATGAAAAATCTTACCCGTTGAGATACTACCGCTAGAGCGTTATTAGATCCTTTGACTGGCCATGCAGTACTACATTGGATCATTCTTTCTGGTTACGGCTCATTTTTACTTTGCCTACACATACGCCATATAGTCTGGCCTATTCTTTTCACATTCTCCTTTGTCCTCATACACCTGACAACACTGAGAGCGCCAAACAATACTTCTCCACTCAAGGGGTTAACTACTGCAATATAATTGTTCGATGGTTACTTTGGTAAGCAGCAATTCTAGGAGAAGGACACTCCAATATCAAAACATTCCGCTCTAGTCTTGGGTAGTGCCATAGCCTTTGTACCATGGTTTTCCACTCTCTTGGGTTAGAGTTCTCTTGCTTGAGGGTACACTTGGACACGCTTTCTATCTTGTTTCTCTTCCTATTATTTTTATGAACTTGTTATAGTTTATATATAATAGATTTAATTATCTTAAAATGTTTTATGTTGTTTGTTATTGCTTTGCTTGCAGTTTGTTTATTTCCTTGTTTCCTTTCCTCACCAAGCTATATTTCCTTATTGAAGCCCTTGGGTGTATAGCTTCATGCTTTACCAACTAGGGTTGTAGCTTAGGTAATAATAATAATAATAATAATAATAATAATAATAATAATATCCCACAAATATATCTGCTTTCTTAAACGTACATTACACGTGTGTGCGTGTTCACGTGTGTGTGCGTGTGTATGTTGATGTTTAATGTTCAAAGACAGCAGAAAATGAGATCCATTTCGAAAATGTTTTGAAGAAATATAGCCGATATGCAGAGTGGATTCTAATTTTTATTTTGTTTTCAATGATAAATAACACTGGTTCAACACTTCGATAGACTCTTTGGTAAGAACATCTAAAAGAAATTTGAATATTTATTCCCCTTAAGAATTAAACACTGGAAATGATCTGTTACATCCAACATTTCGTTGAAATGTAATGTAGTTCACATTCCTGCACATCAATTCCCTTTTTCAAAACAACGGGGAACAAAAGAAATTAACTTTATTTAATATATTTGTGGAAAAATAAGAAAATGA
>NC_090736.1:39774657-39784657 GCF_036898095.1 Palaemon carinicauda | reverse complement strand
GTTCCTCTTTCTCCCCACTTTTGCCTTATGATATGGGATCATACAGTTAGGAATTTTCTACCTTAACAGTCTTTGCTTTCCATTTTAATGAAATTATTTTTATCATTTTTGACATGCATTTTCTATTTCCTTAGTAAAAATTAGCGTATACTTATATTGTCATATTCTATATATCCTTGGGCGCAAACCTTTTAATTCCTGCCATTATATCAAATTGCTAACTCTGCTAATAGTTTTTTTTTTTTATGCAGTTCCTTTGGTGAGGATCAATTAGGAAGACGGAATCATTAAGACTTAATTATTTTCCTTGGACGTTTATGGCAGAAGTTTGGATAAGTTTTAGAATAAATCTCAGCTCAAAATTTATTGTTATTCTTCAACTTTAATAGTAATTGATAAAGTGATTCTCATTTCGGTGAAATGATTAAAGATCTTTTTGTTGATAGATTTCTCAGAATTTGCATAAAATTTTTTTGTCTTTTTTGCGCGGGCCCATATTTTTGGAAAATTAGTTTCTAAACGCATAGTCCTGTCTGAATTCTATTTGTTGAAGTGGTCAGTAAATGTGCTAATTTCCTGGTTATCGTAACTCGATAATATTCATTTGGAAGAGAAATATATTTTTTTTTTCATAAAAAATAAATTATGATAATTAATATTATTTTTTTTAATCATTAGAATTATTATTATCTATGAAATTAATATTAATATAATTAATATTAAAATTAATATTATCAAAATTAATATTATTCTTGAAATTATTAGTATTATCATTTTTTCAAATAATGAAATTATTAATATTATCATTTTTAGTTAATTAAATTATTATTGATATTAAGTTTATTTAAATTATTATGTAATTGCCATAGAGGCGTAAATGTAATTCTGCAGGAAGTTGAACAGTTTCTTCAGATTTTGCAGGATGAGCCTTCGTTTAAGAAAAAATGGTGATATATTTATTTCTTTTATTGTACCATTACTGTTAATTTACGTTAACTTTACAGAGTAATTTACTTATAAGGATGTAGTTGAAATTGCGATAAAATTTATTTTGTGATGTATTTTAAATGCTTCAAAAGAGATGGAAAGTAAAAAGTGAAAAGTTTCAAAGATCCTTAAAAGACTATAAAGCGGAAATTCAACGAGTAGAAGCATAAATACAAACTCATAGGCCTACATATAAACACAAACAAACAGAAGCATACGAACGCACATTTACATGGGCATTTTCTAAATAATTTACACAGATTTACACATGGTGCTAGTCTGGCGGGCAAGACACCGGGCAGTCTTGTGTAATGTAACCCAACCCCCCAACACACACACACACATATATATATATATATATATATATATATATATATATATATATATATATATATATATATATGTGTGTGTGTGTGTGTGTGTGTGTGCGTGTGTGTGTGTGTGTGTGTTTGTGTGTATGTGTGTGTGCGCGTGAGCACGTTCATATATATATATATATATATATATATATATATATATATATATATATATATGTATGTGTGTGTATGTTTGTATGTATGTGTGTGCGTATATGCAACATAGGGTATATGTAGTAAGGTATGGAGAGAGAGAGAGAGAGAGAGAGAGAGAGAGAGAGAGAGAGAGAGAGAGAGAGAGAGAGAGAGAGCCTTACCTTACCTTACCTTACCTTATTGCCTTATTTTTTTGTTTGGGTTCCCCCAGGTCCCTCAGTGTGAGGCACCTCGTATATCCACCAGAGAGTTGCTAATGCATCTTCCGGTGTATTTTGCATCTTCCAGTCTTGGATGGTCTGGGATGCATCTTAGGTATTTATCGAGCTTATTCTTAAACACATCTACGCTCACTCCTGATATGTTTCTTTGATGAGCTGGCAGCACATTAAATAGTCGCTGCATTATCGATGCTGGTGCGTAGTGGATTAATGTCCTGTGTGCCTTTCTCAGTTTACCTGGAATATTTTTTGGCACTATTAATCTACCTCGGCTTGCTCTTTCTGATATTTTAAGCTCCATGATGTTTTCAGTAATTCCTTCTATTTGCTTCCATGCTTGTATTATCATGTAGCGTTCTCTTCTCCTTTCTAGACTGTATAGTTTTAAAAATTGCAGTCTTTCCCAGTAGTCAAGGTCCTTAACTTCTTCTATTCTAGCAGTATAGGACCTTTGTACACTCTCTATTTGCGCAATATCCTTTTGGTAGTGTGGGTACCATATCACATTGCAGTACTCGAGTGTACTACGCACATAAGTTTTGTAAAGCATAATCATGTGTTCAGCTTTTCTTGTTTTAAAGTGTCTGAATAACATTCCCATTTTGGCTTTATATTTAGCCAACAGTGTTGCTATTTGGTCGTTGCATAACATATTCCTCTTTAAAATTACACCAAGGTCTTTAATTGCTTCCTTGTTTGTGATTGTCTCATTATTAGGTCCCTTGTATGCATACACCATTCCTTCTCTGTTACCATAATTTATTGATTCGAATTTATCGGAGTTAAATACCATCCTATTTATCTCCGCCCATTCATATATTTTGTTTAGATCTCTTTGTAGTGAGTTCCTATCTTCATCACAAGTAATTTCTCGACTTATTCTTGTGTCATCGGCGAAACTTCTCACTACGGAGTTTTCAACATCACAGTCTATGTCTGAGATTATAATAACAAACAGCAGTGCAGCTAATACCGTACCTTGTGGCACACCCGATATTACCTGGGCTTCATCTGATTTCTCGTCATTTGCAACCACTATCTGTTTTCTGTTTTGCAGGAATTCTTTTACCCATTTTCCTATCTTTCCCACAATATTATGCTTTCTCATTTTTTTCTCCAATATGTTATGGTCTACCTTGTCAAAGGCTTTTGCAAAATCTAGATAGATCACATCTGTGTCTTTTTCATTTATCATATTTTTGTATATGTTTTCATAGTGTGCTATCAGTTGGGTCTGTGTACTTTCTCCAGGCACGAAACCGTGTTGACCCATATTAAACAAACTATTTTTGACCAAATGGTTCATTATTTTCTTTTTTATTACCCTCTCATACACTTTCATAATATGTGATGTTAGACTAACAGGTCTATAATTGCTTGCTTCTAGTCTTGATCCACTTTTGAAGATAGGGGTTATATAAGCTAATTTATGTTTAACATATATCTCACTCATATCTACACTCTGTCTTAGCAGTATTGCAAGCGGTTTCGCGATAGTGTTTGCAGTTTTTTTTTAACAAAATCGCTGGAACTCCATCTGGTCCGGCTGCCGATCCATTTTTAATTTCGTTTATAGCCGTGAAAATATCTGCTTCATTAATATCTATATCCGTTAGATATTCAACATTTTCTTCTCTCATTTCTGTTTCATTATTCTCATTCGCAATTCTTGGCGTGAACTCACTCTTATATTTTTCTGCTAATATGTTGCATATTTCCTTTTTTTCATTTGTTAGCCGTCCTTCAATTCTTAGAAGGCCTATTTCTAATCTCCCTTTATTCATCTTTTTTGCATAGGAGTAAAGTACCTTGGGGTTTCTTTTTATATTTTGAAGTGTCCTTTCTTCTAAGTCCCTTTTTTCATTTTCTTTCGACTGTATAATCTTTTGTTCTGCATTTTCTATCTTACATTATATTTCCCTCATTTTCCACACATTTTTTTCTTTTGCAAGATTTTTCTTCCACTTTCTAATTTTCTGAAATAAGATCCTTCTGTCTCTTGGTATGCACGTCTTTTGTTTATTGTTTTTTTTTCGGTACATATTTTTCAACAATTTTCTCAAGTATTTTGTACAGTATGTCCGTATTTACCTGTATATTATCACTTACAAATACATTTTTCCATTCTTTATTCAGTTCTTCATTTATTTCTGACCATTTTATATTCTTACTGTAAAAATTATATTTTCCATATCCTTCCCAAAGTTTTGTGCTTTTATTAATTCTGTGATCACTTGCTTTGGAATGAACTATCAATTCTATGACATTGTGGTCTGAAATTCCCGTGTTATACACTATTATTTCTTTAACATAATTCACCTCATTCACAAATACTAGATCTAGGACATTTTCCTTTCTTGTTGGAATGTGGTTTATTTGTTGCATATTATGTTCTAATAGCATATCTTGAAGCTTTTCAAATTGCCTCTTATCTTCTGCGCTACTATTACTCTCTTTTTTATATGTATACATACAACCACTTTCTTCTATCCGTTCTTTCCAATCCACGAAAGGAAAGTTAAAATCTCTGGATAGGAGTATATTCCAGTCTGTATGGTTTCTACATATATCATCTATTTTTTCTATCATTATGTCAAACTCCTTAGTATTTGGGGGTCTGTAAACTACAATATTCACTAGTTTTTCAAATTCAAATTCTACCGCAATCAATTCACATTCTGTGTTGCTGTATTTTTCACAGACTTTTCCTTGATTTATGTCTCTTCCATATATTGCGGTTCCCCCCTTGATTCCTATTTTTTCTGTCTGATCTATATGTTTGGAAACCCTTTATCTGGTCATCACTGCCAGTCTCTTGGGAATACCATGTTTCACTTATATTTAATATATCTATTTTTTCAATTTGGGTTAGTTCTTCTAGGAACTCTATTTTCCTTTTAGAGTTACTCGTGACTAAACCCTGTGCATTCATCACTATTATGGTTTGTGTTTCATTCCCATTATTTAATATTGGTAATAATATGGATTCTCCCATGCTTCCTTCCTGTTCTGATATGATGTTCTTTTCTTCATTTCTCGGAATTCTGCCATTAAAAAATCCAACTTTTCCATAATATTTGTTCTTTCGCCTTCATACTTATTTTTGTGTGTAAACCTGCAATTATCCCCATATTTGCACCAACCCCTGGCATTATAGATGCATTCTTTGTAGTTGGGCTCTATTTGTGGAGATTTGGGTTGAAAGGCCTTTTTTGGTGCATAGTGCGGTATATACGCGGCCTGCTTTTTTGTTTCTTTTTTTGTTTCATTTTTGTTTTTCTTTTCAGTTTGCTGAGTTTTCTTATTCTCATTCATAGTTGCATGATGCATATATCGACATTTTTTGTTGAGAGAGAGATTTTTTTTCATTTCTTACAAAAAATTGAAATAAGATATAGAATTTTGAGCATTATTCTATAAAAAAAACTTCAAAGTATTTACATTAGGTTAATATTACCGCTGATAAAATAGGAAGCCCATATTTTATGGTTTGTGTTGAAAATGCATATTCATCCACTTTGTTTGTTGGAACATCCTTATAACAAGTTTAATCCTAAAGGCAATCAACAGGCTTAATACTGCTGTCGTAATTGGCTCTTGGGTAAGTTCCGAGTAATTATGTACTCATGGCAACAATAATAATTTCTTAGTGATAGCTTTTCCCTCATGCAACCCATATCTTATGGCTACGTTAAGCAGCTCTTCTAGGAAAAGGACACTTCAAAATCAAACCATTGTTTTCTAGTCTTGTGTAATTCTAGAGCCTCTGTACCATGGTCTTCCACTGTCTTGGATTGGAGTTCTCTTGCTTGAGGGTACACTCAGGCACACTATTCTATCTTATTTCTCTTCCTCTTGTTATTTTTAAGTTTTTATTCGCTGGTTATTATGAAGTTTTTATAGTTTATATATGAAAGATTTGTTTCAATATTATTATTTTCTTTAATCTTATTTTGTAGTTTGTATCCTTATTTCCTTCCCTCCCCGGGCTATTTTCCCTGTGGGAGCCCTTGTGCTTATTGCATCCTGCTCTTCCAACTAGGGTTGTAACTTAGTAATAATAATAATAATAATAACAATAATAATAATAATAATAATAATAATAATAATAATAATAATAATAATAATAATAATAAAGATCAAGTACTCCACTTAATCCTTGATGCAATATTTCCTCAGTGTTATTAATGTGGTGCAAAGAAATGATTCTTTCACGCAGAAAATCCATTAATCTGGCCAAGAATAAATGGAGGATGAAGATCTCACTAAAGCAGCTCCTCGTAAGCTTATAAAAAAGGCCGACATATATAAAAAAGAAAGGAAAAAGTTGTATCATATTTCACTTCGGAGTGTAACTCTTCTGGATCAAAAGGTTGACTGATGATTCCTTTATCAATAATTGTTTTATAAATATAACAGGGATTTTTTTTTTTTTACATGAACAATTTCATCATAACACAATTCAAGGAAAGTAAAGAAAAACAAATATGGCAGGAATTATAAGGTGTTAAATGATGTGATAAATATATCCAAATCTTTGACATCTATCTGTCAACGAAATTAGTATCTGCGAAATTTAAAACTAGTGGTCAAGTACAGTACCGCTGTAGACTATGATTTACTTTCAATAGATAAAATATTATATGTTATTTTACTTCAAAACTTCATCGGACTAGCGAGATTATCTAAGGAAAGGAATGTGATGCTGTACAAGAATGATCAAAAGCAGTGATAATTTCACCGGAATTAATATAAATTATAAATATTTTTCAAAGAGACAATATGATATGGGTCTCCTGTCAAGAAAAAGGAAAAAAAAAATCATCTTCGGTGCGACTGAGCCTTGTATGTTTGCTGGCTCCATTGCCGGTTGAGATAGAAGACTAAAAGAAGATAAAATCAATTTCTGTAATGTTAATTAGAGCAAGGTCTCATAAAATGAAGTTATTAAAATATGAGCACTTAAGGATTCGGTTTCGAAAGGTTAATGGAATTTTGTACATTCAAAGAGATTTCACATTTTTGTGTTAACATTTCCTTTGTGAATAAATAATAACAGACCAATATTAGAATTGGAAATAACGGATTTTACAAATTAAAAGCCTTATTTTTCCTCTTTAATATGCAGATGCCCTTCCTTTAATAAACGAAATTTTCCTCGATGATGAAATGTTAAAAGACATCTATAACAAACTATGTTTAAAATCCACTCATGAACGGCAGAAGCAAGAGATAGTGATATTGCCCTAGCAAACAGAACAATGCCCTAGAGACTGACCATATATACATATGATCAGCGCCTAAGCACCCTCTCCATCCAGGGTAGGGCCAGAGAGGGCCAGTCAATGGCTACTGATGAATCAACAGGTAGACCTATATGCTCCCCCAAACCCGCCAACCTTAGCTCACAAGGATGGTGAGATTGCTGCTACTAAAGGAACTAACGAACCCCAGCTTGGCGATCACTAGTCAGGGACGTTACTAAATTGACACCAGAAAGGAAAAGGGAACTCTAGGTATCCAAGCTATATAGTAATAGAGAAAACGATCTCTGAAGGAATATATTGCAATAAGTATTATCTTTATTCCTTTCTCGTAGCCCTTAAACTCCATCAACTATTCCAATCGTTCATCTCTTCCCTCT
This sequence comes from Palaemon carinicauda, assembly GCF_036898095.1. NCBI lineage: Eukaryota > Metazoa > Arthropoda > Malacostraca > Decapoda > Palaemonidae > Palaemon > Palaemon carinicauda. The sequence goes on along the minus strand of NC_090736.1, from coordinate 39,777,293 downwards.
GTTCCCTTCATCCCTTCCCCCTCTCTCCTTCATCCCTTGTCTTCATCTCTTCTTTCTCTTTTATTCGTCTCCTCCGTCTCTTTCCTTCATCTCTTCCCTATCTTTCCTTCATTTCTCCCCCTTCTCTCCTTCATCTCTTTCCTTCGTCTCATCCGTCACTTTCCTTTATCTCTTCTCAATTTTTCTTCGTCTCTTCCCCAGCTTTCCTTCGTTTCTTCCCTATCTTTCCTTTATCTCCTCCACATCTTTCATTCGTTTCCTCCCTATCTTTCCTTCATTTCTTCCCCTTCTCTCCATCTCTTGCCTTATCCACCCTTCGACTCCTTCGTATCTTTACTTCATCTCTCCCCTCACTTTCCTTCCTCTCTCCCCTATATTTACATCATCTCTCTTCCCTATCTTTCCTTTGTTTCTTCCCCCTTTCCTTCATCTCTTCCCGACTCCTCCCCAATATTGCGACCGTCCCTCTCCGTATTGAGTGTGGTAGTTCTCATTGCGAAAGAGACAGGCTAAAGTCACGCAAAGCTCTAGTCAGGTTGGTATCTTACAATCTCTCTTTATTTCACAAAAAAAAACAAAATGAGAGAAGAACAATGTCGACCAACCGAGGGTCCTTTTATCTTTAGGACTCATCGACCCAATCTCGGGGTAATTGATAAAATATATGCGAGGGTGGTGTGGGGCATTGATTTTCATCATAAATTTGAATTTTGATGAAATAAAGAAGGTTTGTCATGGAGAGAGAGAGAAAGAAAGAGAGAGAGAGAGAGAGAGAGAGAGAGAGAGAGAGAGAGAGAGAGAGAGAGAGAGTATTGGAATGCATCAGGTATCAGTGCCAAATGAATCATTTTGCAATAATGCTGTCTGGTAGCATCGTATTTCTTCAGTTATGTAAGTTAGTAACAAGCTTCATCATCTCATAATTTTTTTCCCCATAGATTTTATTGCATACTGACAAGAGAGATTTACATTAATAGATCAGAGTTATCCTTATTTCCAATAGTGAATTTTACTTTTGCAATGCATTCTTTCATAAATACAGGATGATTGGAAACAAAACTTCTAAATCAAAGAAAATTTAGCTTCTTAAAAGTTTCTGATATAACATTAACTGATCATGATACCTCTTGCATTCTGTGCCAAGTTCGTGTCCAGTACTGCTTTAATAATTTCGGACTTGTTCAGTTAGTGTGGCTTGATTCTCAATATTTAATTTTGATATCACTGAAATTTCTTGCCAACAAAGGTACGTTAGTTCTAACCTTACCAAACCTAACTTTTAAAATATGATATATCATTATACAATCTAACTGGTAATGGGATTTGTAGGCGTTGCAATTTACTAAGCTGTTAATGATATAACTAAATTATCAATTTATTGATTTGCCGACGAAAAATACTACAAACAGAATGTTGCATTTATCAATCTTTAGAAATGTACAAGTATAATTTTCATATATATTGGATATGGTGCTCTTCCTAGATTATATGCGTGGGAGTCCTGTCGTAAGAAAAAAAAAAAATGAAAGATAAAAAAATCTGGTAAAATATGACAAGATATGAATAATTTGTTGTGTCTCTAGCGAGCACTAAAGTGAAATTCAATTTACATTTTTAAGCAGACCAGGATATTCATGGCCCTAAAAGTAGTTCAGTACGATTTCATTATGTTGTTCGTAGACCATGGGTGTACGCAATAAAGAAATACGGAAGTCAACTAGTGAGGCACTGAGTAGAGAGCATGCTTCCAGCACGTCAAGCGGATTTATTGTTTTTTCTTCAAATTTTAATGGATTTGTCCTTGGGTCATGCCCCACATGTCCACCAATTTTTGTGGAAATTGGTTCAATAGTTTGGGTGTAATGTTGTTCACAAACTGAGAAATAAACACAAAATATACGGCATTTACTTTACATAGAGATTATTTTCAAAGTACTGCTGCGTACTTGTACTTTGATGTACTTTATCCAAAATGTTACAAATTCATCCTTGGGTCATACCTAACATGATTACAAAGTTTGTTTATAATCGGTACCGTGATATTTGTGTAAGGTTGCTCTCAAACAAACAAACAAGTAAATAAACTAATAAACAGATAGGGGCGAATACATACCAGAAGATTTTGGCAAACCTATTTTCATAGGCCGATTCGTTCACTGTATTATTAATGATCTACTGCTCATTAGTCAATCCAACTGGGGTTGTGGTAGCCTATTGAAAACGTCCCTGCCTGATGGCAGGGATATGGTGGACGGGAGAAAGAGTCATGCGTCTGACTATAGAGCTCAGGGTCTACAACCTCACCATCCTTTTTAGCTAAGAATGGAGGGTTTGGGTAGCTTATAGGTGTACCTGCTGAGTCAACAGCAGCCATTGCATGGAACTCCCTGGTCCTATCTTGGGTGGAAAGGGGGTCTGGGCGCTGATCATATGTATACTTAGTCAATCTTTTACGCATTGTCACTGCTCCTTGCCGCTGTCACTCACGAGTGACCTTTAAACAGATATCAGCATCTGGCCGGGTCAAGAACAAAGTCAGAATTAGGAAACTCTCTTCTATAGAGTGATCACCCTCTTGGCTGTAGGCTAATTATAAGGGAGTATGTTAAAAAAGGGATTTTGCTAGTGTGTGCATT
>NC_090736.1:39769657-39772157 GCF_036898095.1 Palaemon carinicauda | reverse complement strand
CAGATTTATCGAGATGAATAAGAATACAAAACAGATAAGTACAGATATGGATATTGTTCAGTCATTTTAAATGGGGTCCTTCCTGTTCTTGGGTTGTAACATCTATTTCTGACGTAGGCAGCTGCCTTTACTGCATAGGTCCACAACATTTTAGGTAAATCCCATTCTAATAGGATACATCAGGGCATATCACACAAGGTTCGACGTGAAAGCTCTTTTGATGAGCTGAATATGGATTAGAAAATTCCTACTTGGTGTGATTTTTCACCATGAAAGTTTTTAACTCAGTTGACGTAAATTCAGTGCCGTTGTCTGTCCTGATAACCTTCACGGAACCATAAGGTGCGCTATCTACTAAAATATTTTCAGTAACTGCTAATGTGTCACTTTTGTGCTTCGTAAATTACACTATTATCGCAGCAGAAAAGTCAACAACAAAAGAAATCTCAAACCTGCAGCCTTCTCTTGTAGGAGGATCAATGAGGGAAGGCAGATCACAATGTACTAACTCGGATCTTTTAGTTGTTTTCTCATCTGGTTCTCTATTTCTGTACTGTATCATTTTACATAATGAAAATGTATCATAATCAAAACTAATTTTACCAAATCTTGCTATTCTTGCAACATCTTTTAACTTCGAAATATCTTTCACATTGCAATGGTCTAAGATATTATGCCCCTCATCCAAGTTATGGGTATCATTCTTTATATTTTAAAGAAAATACAACTCTCTGTAAGTGTCTGGATTCCAAATTCTGTACCATGTAGAGCAATTAATGCCTCATGCTTAGAAGTAATAACAACTTTTGCACCCTTCTCAGTAGCTGCTTTGATAGAAAACATATTTTGCTGCTAAGAGGGTATATACGATGTATTATTTAACTCAACTTTTTGTACTGTACATTACCAATAATGTCACACAGCTTGACTCCTGCTACAACACATAATAAGGGATCATTCATATAAAAGTACTTTATAAATTAATATACCATTAAATTAAATGACAATTTTGTTGCACACACACAAAAATAAACGTAAATATATTTGCTTCACTACAACTTAAGTTTATAACTTAACAATAACAACAGAAGGCCTATTGGGAGTTGGCTTAGAAAAGGTGTTGTTGCTAGAAAAAAAAAGCTGTTGGCTAATAAATTGTGTAGATGACGTGTTAAAGCATAGCAAAGTTGGTTTAATAGGAATAAAGTTTTTTTTTCTCCTTGCGTAGTTACATATTTACTGTATGTGAAATATTGATATTTTCACATGAATGTGTGCAGTAGTGCGTCGATATATACCGTATATTCCAGCACAGTACATGACACAAATCATGAAAAAGATACAACTCGCTTATTAAGCAAATGCATTATTATAGGCAGAGCGTTATACACTGCTCTGACTTACAATAAACACATATATTTGTCCTTCATATAAAAAACGTTGATTAAATTTTAAGAAAACCGTATTTAGAAAAAAAATTGTATAGTGAATTGATACAAAGCCAACGAATTTCCCCGTTATTCTCTATTAGAGAATGGTGATACTATTAATACCTCCGCCGACGAGGTTGGAAGGAGGTTATGTTTTCGCCTCTGTTTGTGTGTTTGTTTGTGAACAGCTTCCTGGCCATAATCTTAATCGTGAAGTAATGAAACTTGTGGGGATTAACTATTATGTAAAAATCTGAAAATGATAACATTTTGGAAGGTCAAGGTCAAAGGTCAATGTCAGGGTCAAGCAAAATGTCCAATTCACGTAATCAGCCATAAGTTTGGACATTGATGACACAGAGACTTCGAACTCCGTTCATATTTGAGTATGGAAATCCGCACCAATTAATACATTAAGGTCAAAGGTCAATGTCGAGGAAAATGTCGAAAAATAAGTTGCCGCGGCGGAGGTCTGCGCTGTACAGTGCCCCTCTAGTTTTTAGATTTCTTTTATATAGCGACTTATAAAGATTCCATAATAACAATATTTTTAAAATTTGGAATATAAATCAAGCGTAACTTAATGTATCTTACTCTAGCGTAACCATCAATCCCTTCACAGGATTTAGTTACGAAAAGAAAAAATTATGTAAAGAGGAAATCGTATGTATACAGTCGACTTAAGATGCTCTCCTTTGGATTTCTCCCTTAATGAAATGTGATGAAATATGAAACAATTCTTTTCACAGCCTTCAATGGAAGGGACTAATGAAGCTCTGAGTGGGAGCTTCCTGAATGCTGGCGTTGAAGAAAGAGATTTTTTTAATACTCCGCACAGGAATGATGGAGTGCATCAAGGAAGTTCTGGCCTCTTGCGCTATTGAAATAATTTTTCATTATTTTTAAAAGAATTATAATCCATTATATATCATAGTTATTATAATTTTCATTATCATTATCATCATTATTATTGTTGATGGTGTTTTGTTTTTATTACAAGCAAGATGATTATCATCTTAATTGTTATTAGGGAAGAAAAAGAACGCATCAATTTCACCGCTGGTATCATT
>NC_090736.1:39754626-39766657 GCF_036898095.1 Palaemon carinicauda | reverse complement strand
AATATATGTAGTTATCCAGTAGATTGGCAACATTCACAAATTATGTTCAAGAATACTGATTTTATAGAGAGGAATATCATTGAATCAGCATGTATATTTTATAGTAGGAATAATAATTTTAATTTATCTCCAGGCATATATAAATTGGATCCTTTTATCTTACACAGTATAAAGTGTCAGTACAAACTTGAAAATGTTTTTCATTAGTTCTTTCCTTTTTTTTTTTTTTGGCTTGTTGTATTTACTTTGGTGCTTGTCAAACATTCCATTACTTGTTTTCATGTTAATTTGAAATTTCAACTTTTAATAGTTTTATCCCCATGTTAAGTGACTTTTGCCTGTTGGGTAGTAATAGTATAATTTTACCTTTTTTTTGTTATGATTTTAAGCCTTTCCTGTATGTACAAAAGTGTCTAATATTTCTTTGCATAATAAACGCTCCAAGAAGAGGTCCATTGGCGGACGAAACTGTTGAGCATTTCTACATATACACAACTTTCAATTTTCCTTATGTAGACTACTATATATATATACATTTATATATATATATATATATATATATATATATATATATATATATATATATATATATATATACACATACATATATATATATATATATATATATATATATATATATATATATGAAGAAGAAGAAGAAGAGAGAGAGAGAGAGAGAGAGAGAGAGAGAGAGAGAGAGAGAGAGAGAGAGAGATTTCTCTTATTCTAATATGCACATTTAAAAAAAAATAGACTTATGAGGACATGATAACGATAAGACTCTGTAATATCATCATTACTTTCACATCTTCAGCGCTTCTAGGCCAGCAAGTGACTTACAGAAAACGTCCATCATTCTTTAAGCGGAGAGAGAGACCAAGACTCATAACTCAGAGTAAATGACGGTTAGTGCTATTGGAGATTTATGAGCTGCTCTGAAAAAAAAAATGTATGCACACTGGTGAGTTGAATGTTTCTCGCATCTGCTTGGGTCTTTCGTTAGTTTTAATGAGACGAATCGTGTGTGGGTCTGACGAGGAAAGTTCATGGTCTCTTGTTATAACTTAAGGCTTTTCCAAAATTTTCTCTCATTAAAAGGGTTTTCTTCATATGGGATTAGCGTTTCCACATGACATTTCCATGTATTTGGCATGACACACCACTGTCGAGTAAATACTACACATTTAGAATTAGTTTCTATTAGAGATTTCACTTTCTTATTGCATGTTTTCTATAATTTAAAGAAATGGGATGTATTGCAAATTGATATCGTTTAACAGTCTCCAGCTTAAAAGAGAAGTTGAAACATTATGAAAAAATCAACGAATTATTATCATTATTACTATCTAAGCTACAGCCCTAGTTCGAAAAGCAGGATTATATAAGCCCAAGGGCTCCAACAGGGAGAAAGAGCCCAGTGTGGAAAGGAAATAAGGAAACAAATAAACTGCAAGAGAGGTAATAAACAATAACGCGTAAAATAAAAAAATTAAGATCAGCAACCAACAATAAAATCTATCCTTCATGCATAAATTATAATAAGATATTTATGTCATCCTGTTCAACATTATAACATTCGCTGCAAGTTTGAACTTTTGAAGTACCACCCTTTAAATTACCTGGTTAGGAAGATCATTCCACAACTTGGTCATAGCTGTAATATAAACTTCTAGAATACTGTTTAGTATTGAGGCTCTTGATGTAGAAGGCATAGTATTACGAAGAGGATAGTACTGTCCGGGAAGATCTGGATGCAAAGGATGGTCAGAATTATGGAAAATCTTACCCGGTGAGATACTACCGCTAGAGCGTTATTAGATCCTTTGACTGGCATAGCAGTGCTACATTTGATCATGCTTTCTGGTTACGGATAATTTTTACCTTGCCTACACATGCACCAAATAGTCTGGCCCATTCTTTTCACATTCTCCTATGTTTTCACACACCTGACAACACTGAGATGGCCAAACAATACTTCTCCACTCAAGGGGTTAACTACTGTAATATAATTGTTCAGTGGTTACTTTGGTAAGCAGCTCTTCTAAGAGAAGGACACTCCAAAATCAAAACATTGTTTTCTAGTCTTGGGTAGTGGCGTAACCTTTGTAACATGGTTTTCACTGTCTTGGGTTAGAGTTCTCTTGCTTGAGGGTACACTCGGACACACTTTCTATCTTGTTTCTCTTCCTCTTGTTTTTATGAACTTATATAGTTTATATATGATAGCTCTAATTATCTTGAAATGTTTTATGTTGATTGTTATTGCTTCTCTTGTAGTTGGTTTATTTCCTTGTTTCCTTTCCTCACCAAGCTATATTTCCTTTTTGAAGCCCTTGGGCTTATAGCTTCATGCTTTTCCAACTAGGGTTGTAGCTTAGCTAGTAATAATAATAATAATAATAATAATAATAATAATAAAGATATCCCATGAACATGATATCTGCTTTCTTAAACATGCATTACACGTGTGTGCGTGTGCACGTGTGTGTTTGTGTGTTTGTGCATGTTTAATGTTAAAAGCCAGCAGAAAATGAGATCCATTTCGAAAAACATTTTGAAGAAATATAGCCAAAATGCACAGTGGATTCTATTTTTTATTTTGTTTTCAATGATAAATAACACTGGTTCAACACTTCAATTGACTCTTTGGTAAGAACACCTAAAAGAAATTTGAATATTTATTCCCCTTAAAAATTAAACACTGGAAATGATCTATTACATCCAACATTTCGTTGAAATGTAATGTAGTTCACATTCGTTCACATCAATTCCCTTTTTCAAAACAATGGGGAAACAAATGAAATTAACTCTATTTTATATTTTTGTGGAAAAAAAATGTTTTGCATTGTTGAGTCTCAGTGCAATGGGCAAATATTGAATATTTACATGTGCATATAATCCGTACAGACTATAAATTAATGCTGGCTTCATGGAACGTTGCTTGAAAAATATTTTATTACCAATTTAGATTATGTGAGTGTATATATATATATATATATATATATATATATATATATATATATATATATATATATATACATACACACACACACACATATATATATATATATATATATATATATATGTATATATATATATATATATATATATATATATATACATATATATATATATATATATATATACACATATATATATATGTATATATATATATATATATATATATATATATATATATATATATATATATGTATATATATGTATATGTATATATATATATATATATATATATATATATATACTATATATGTATGTATATATATATATGTATATATATATTTATATATATATATATATAAATATATATATAATTTATATATATATATATATATATATATATATATATATATATATTTATATATATATATATATATATATGTATATATATATATATATATATATATATATATATATATATACGTACATACACACACTCACACACACATATATATATGTATATATATATATATATATATATATATATATATATATATATATATATATATATATATATACATATATATATATATATATATATATATATATATATATATATATATATGTATGTATATATATATATATATATATATATATATATATATATATATATATATATATATATATTTATATATATACATACATACATAGCCTATGTACATACATATACATATATATACATATACATTTATATATATATATATATATATATATATATATATATATATATATATATATATATATATGTATATATATATTAAGGCTGTCTATTGAGTCGATGACGACTACAGCCTCCTTAAAGGAATAATAAATTCACGTATGACTGCGCAGACCAATCCTAGAACCACAGACTCTACTGCACATCTGGCAGGTCCAGTTGGGGTTCAGTTGGAGGACAGTGTAGTGTCCTATAGGAGACTTCGTTCAGTTCCCTACGTTGCTGTCTTGGTAGGATTCTTTTATCTTCCAGTCTTGTTACCTCACGCCATAGTGGTCTGTTGGAAGTACTTACTTCAAGATGCACTGGATTAATGTAGTATTCCTTAAGTGTTGCCTTTATGTTATCTTTACATCTCTTCATTTGACACCCCCACCCCCCGCCCCGGTTTCGCAGTGCAGTAGGGTGCTGTTCTGGCATACGTATAATATCTGCAGTCCATCTCAATTGTGTTTTTGCTCCTGTGGCCTATATGCTGCTTGATTTAGTTTGCTCAAATCACCTATGTGATGTAAAACCACTTATCCTCTTTCAATTTACCCCAAAAATGGGTTAACGCTACTACTGAGAAGCAAACTTAGACCACAATTTTTCATTTTACCTGCGCCAAAGATGTTTTCACTTTTTTTTTTTTGTTCCACCGGCCTAACTCAAAATGATGAATATTGATGAAAATTTCAGGATATGTCAGAAATGGGCTAACTTAGAAGTTATTAGGCTTTGGCGGTGATCCGGATCACCATCCGGAACTAAGCTGCCTCAGCGGAGGTCTGCAATCTAACTTGTTTTTAATATAATAGTAATGGGAAGCATGGTTCGTATGTAGTTGAATTCGAATGTAGCTGGACGTTCAAGTTGCTAGGAAATGACAAAAGGTGATGTCAGTTTACATTCTTATATATCTTTTTTTTTAATATAACAAGTTAACTCTCATAACTCTCATGATAAAGGCGGATCATCTGCCAGGTTTATAGGTTCCAGGTTCATAAATATCAATGTTTATTACTCATTCTGGAACTTGATTTTCCATACTTAGATTGTGATTGACTGGTTTATTAATATATGAAGAGTATCAAATTGTAATAATATCCTCTATACATACTATACATATAGCTCATAGACGATCATTGAAGTTAGTTATTTTTTAAACGAGAAAAATCATTAAATCACAATATATCATAATAAATGATCTATAAATTATTCTATGTGGTGAAAAATAAATGGAAAGATAATGTGCTTTAATTTTAGTTGAAAATTCATCAAAACCATTTGCATGTTATTTTTGGATATAAATTTATTTCCATGTTATCATTAAATCTTCCAATCCTTTCTTATGGAACTAACTAAAAATCATTCTCATTGAAAGTAATTCCAAACATCACTCTTATGTTATCTGTGCTACAAATATACTATAATTAGGGTAAAAGCGTCGAAAAGGTATTCCAAAACTACTAAATCACAATTTCAAAAAACATCCTTTGAAAGATCTATGCAGCGATCCATATCCCCGATATCAAATATAGTAGACGTCATCTCACTGAAAGCTTATATAGAATAGAGACTTTTTTCACATGAGATTGGTTGCGCTGGCCACACACAGGTTCTATTCACTTCTTTTTAGTCCATATCAGTAACGAAAAAATATGTTTTGCCAACATTTTTGGAGGTACACAACACTAACAAGAGGCATAAAAACGCGGCTGTGTATGTAAACTTATAAAAAAGTACTTTCGGTAAACATTATTAGAAAAAAATAGAAACGATCCATCAAAAGGCTAAAACAACTGGCACGAGGCTCAAAATTAGATTACTTTTTAGTCTTATACATACACACACACACACACACATATATATATATATATATATATATATATATATATATATATATATATATATATATATATATATATATATATATATATATATATATATGTGTGTGTGTGTGTGTATATATATAAATATATATATATATATATATATATATATATATATATATATATATATATATATGTGTGTGTGTGTGTGTGTGTGTGTGTACCAGTGTGTATACTGTATAGGTACACACACACACACTTTTTAGTCTTATACATACGTATATATATATATATATATATATGCGTGTGTGTGTGGATTACTGTATATATGTGTGCGTGTATATAATGTATAATAACACACACACATACACACACACATATATATATATATATATATATATATATAAATGTATATATATACATACATATATATATATATATATACATATATATATATATATATATATATATATATATATATATATATATATATATATATATATATATATATATGTGTGTGTGTGTGTGTGTGTTTGTGTAAAATATATAATCATCATCATTTCCTCCTATATATATATATATATATATATATATATATATATATATATATATATATATATATATATATATATATCTATCTATCTTATATATATATATATATATATATATATATATATATATATATATATATATATATATATATATATATATATATATATATATATGTATATATATATATATATATATATATATACATATATATATATATATATATATATATATATATATATATATATATATGTGTGTGTGTGTGTGTGTGTGTGTGTGTGTGTACAGTATATATCAGTAATAATGCATATTTAATTCGAGAGAATGTATGTAACCTATAAAAGAGAATAATACGTTGCCAATGATGTTTGTGATTTAGAATTTTAGAAATAATGAGGATTTTTATGTTTATAGGTGTAGTTATTATCATCTTTTTATAATTACTAGTGATAGTAATTATACTAATAATGATGAAGATATTGAAACGGAAATCGAAGTTCAACTTACAAAATACAGAAAATATAGAAATATAGTTCTATACGTTTCTTATTATATCTTCACATTTTGTATTCGGTTTTATTATTTTTCCAACTTTTCATAGACTGCACATATTTTCAGACATTTTGAAAGTCCTTTTTTTCAGATTTATCTATGCAATGAAAGTGAGAGATCATCATTCAAAATGGACTAAAACGAAATAAACTAATAATGCTATGAATATTTCAAGAATGCATATAACAATTTCCAAAGAAGATAAACAAAAGAAAATCACATGAATATATCTCCTGTTACGTTATCTCTCCGTTCCTGTCAATCAACAGTAATTATCTTTTCGCTAATGACACTCATTGTTATCCTTTAGATATAATATTGCTTTTTGATGATCGCAATGAAAACTTGCTCACTATTGAGAATAGTATGGCGTCATTCCTGAAGCTGTTTTTACTCCAAATGTATTTTGGCCTAACATGTTTTATTCAGACGTAAATTCATCCCAACCTGACAGCGGCCTGTATTTCCCATTGTGTCAGCATACGAACGATACCACCTTTATTTTACGTAAGAAATGTTAGAATAGTAATTCAGGGGATCACGAACGTGAATTTTAATGTGTATTTGATGATTATGTGCACACATAAGAATGTAAATGTATGCGTAAATCCTTTTGACCGTTATTTATAATAAACTAGAAAAAATAAAAATTTACAGATATGGTCCTTTACTTTGATTTATTCTCTGTTATACATTGATCTAAAAACATATAAATTTTCTTCTTGATTTACAATAAAATCCTGCTAAGAAATAGTTATCAACATGTTTGGGGATATATTTCAAAGATAGACAAGTTTACCGAGTATTTCTGAAACACCAGAGTAAAAACGATAGATTATAATCTTATGTGAAAGGACGTTCTATCAAAAAAAAAAAGAAAAAAAAATAATTTCTGTTTTGTCTTGATACCTTAATTGATTTTACTTTATATTAGTGATACGATGGATCTACGGTTGCACCTGTATGCTCCACTAGCCTTGTATCGGAGGACTCTTTTCAAGATGGCCACCGTTCCCCTGATAACAGCAATCTGCACCTCATTTATGCTTGGGCAACTTGGTATCGCCTAAAGGTATTGCCTATGTAATGAAAAAGATGCCTATTGACTTTAAGCGTAATAAGTTATTCATTTCTATTTACTGTACAAGTTTTTCGCGAATTTAAAGTGAATATTATTTCTCCTTCATTTTGGGGCCCATGCTTCTCATCAACTATTGTATGTATTTTTAGTTAGTCAGTTTCTTTGCAGTGGAGACATTTTCTTTTCAAAGTCGGAATGTTATAATGACTTTTATAATTTTATGAACAACCATACATACGACTGTCGAATCTCAGGTTGCATTATTCTTTCTTTATTTATCACTAACACATTTTATATAACGTAATTTAATCGAAAATTCTCCATAAAAGTTTACTATTCTCAGCCGTATTTATAAAGAAATACAGACGACCGTAATTTTTACCTTACTTTATTATGATATTTTACGGTTTGGTGACTAATATCACTCCCTAACGTCAATATATCGGTTTTTTAAAACTGCAAAAGCCTGTCAACATTTATGCCAGGATTTTTCCGTATGTTTACGACACATTTTTAACAGTGCATGTATCTCTTAATAAGGTAGAAAATTTCTTCTTTCGAATCAAATATTTTTCTAATTTTTTTTATTTTTTTTTTTTACTTTCAGTATATCAGTTCCGCTTTCTCCCCACTTTTGCCTTATGATATGGGATCATACAGTTAGGAATTTTCTACCTTAACAGTCTTTGCTTTCCATTTTAATGAAATTATTTTTATCATTTTTGACATGCATTTTCTATTTCCTTAGTAAAAATTAGCGTATACTCATATTGTCATATACTATATATCCTTGGGCGCAAACCTTTTAATTCCTGCCATTATATCAAATTGCTAACTCTGCTAATATTTTTTTTTTTTTTTTATGCAGTTCCTTTGGTGAGGATCAATTAGGAAGACGGAATCATTAAGACTTAATTATTTTCCTTGGACGTTTATGGCAGAAGTTTGGATAAGTTTTAGAATAAATCTCAGCTCAAAATTTATTGTTATTCTTCAACTTTAATAGTAATTGATAAAGTGATTCTCATTTCGGTGAAATGATTAAAGATCTTTTTGTTGATAGATTTCTCAGAATTTGCATAACATTTTTTTGTCTTTTTTGCGCGGGCCCATATTTTTGGAAAATTAGTTTCTAAACGCATCGTCCTGTCTGAATTTTATATGTTGAAGTGGGCAGTAGAAGTGCTAATTTCCTGGTTATCGTAACTCGATAATATTCATTTGGAAGAGAAATATATTTTTTTTTCATAAAAAATAAATTATGATAATTAATATTATTTTTTTTAATCATTAGAATTATTATTATCTATGAAATTAATATTAATATAATTAATATTAAAATTAATATTATCAAAATTAATATTATTCTTGAAATTATTAGTATTATCATTTTTTCAATTGATGAAATTATTAATGTTATCAATTTTAATTAATGAAATTATTATTGATATTAAGTTTTTTTAAATTATTATGTAATTGCCATAGAGGCGTAAATGTAACAGTTTCTTCAGATTTTGCAGGATGAGCCTTCGTTTAAGAAAAAATGGTGATATATTTATTTCATTTATTGTACCATTACTGTTAATTTACGTTAACTTTACAGAGTAATTTACTTATAAGGATGTAGTTAAATTTGCGATAAAATTTATTTTGTGATGTAATTTAAATGCTTCAAAAGAGATGGAAAGTAAAAAGTGAAAAGTTTCAAAGATCCTTAAAAGACTATAAAGCGGAAATTCAATGAGTAGAAGCATAAATACAAACTCATAGGCCTACATATAAACACAAACAAACAGAAGCATACGGACACACATTTACATGGGCCTTTTCTAAATAATTTACACAGATTTACACATGGCGCTAGTCTGGCGGGCAAGACACCGGGCAGTCTTGTGTAATGTAACCCAACCCCCCAACACACATATACTATATATATATATATATATATATATATATATATATATATATATATATATATATATATATATATATATATATGTGTGTGTGTGTGTGTGTGTGTGTTTGTGTGTATGTGTGTGTGCGCGTGAGCACGTTCATATATATATATATATATATATATATATATGTATATATATATATATATATATATATATATATATATATATATGTGTGTGTATGTTTGTATGTATGTGTGTGTGTATATACAACATAGGGTATATGTAGTATGGTATGGAGAGAGAGAGAGAGAGAGAGAGAGAGAGAGAGAGAGAGAGAGAGAGAGATTTTTCATTTCTTACAAAAAATTGAAATAAGATATGGAATTTTGAGCATTATTCTATAAAAAAAAATTCAAAGTATTCACATTAGGTTAATATTACCGCTGATAAAATAGGAAGCCCGTATTTTATGGTTTGTGTTGAAAATGCATATTCATCCAATTTGTTTGTTGGAACATCCTTATAACAAGTTTAATCCTAAAGGCAATCAACAGGCTTAATACTGCTGTCGTAATTGGCTCTTGGGTAAGTTCCAAGTAATTATATACTCATGATAACAACAATATCTTAGTGATAGCTTTTCCCTCATGCAACCCATATCTTATGGCTACGGTAAGCAGCTCTTCTAGGAAAAGGACACTTCAAAATCAAACCATTGTTTTCTAGTCTTGTGTAATGCTATAGCCTCTGTACCATGGTCTTCCACTGTCTTGGATTGGAGTTCTCTTGCTTGAGGGTACACTCAGGCACACTATTCTATCTTATTTCTCTTCCTCTTGTTATTTTTAAGTTTTTATTCGCTGGTTATTATGAAGTTTTTATAGTTTATATATGAAAGATTTGTTTCAATGTTATTATTTTCTTTAATCTTATTTTGTAGTTTGTATCCTTATTTCCTTCCCTCCCCGGGCTATTTTCCCTGTGGGAGCCCTTATGCTTATTGCATCCTGCTCTTCCAACTAGGGTTGTAACTTAGTAATAATAATAATAATAATAATAATAATAATAATATTAATAATAATAATAACAATATTAATAATAATAATAATAATAATAATAATAATAATAATAATAATAATAATAATAATAATAATAATAATAATAAAGATCAAGTACTCCACTTAATCCTTGATGCAATATTTCCTCAGTGTTATTAATGTGGTGCAAAGAAATGATTCTTTCACGCAGAAAATCCATTAATCTGGCGCAAGAATAAATGGATGATGAAGATCTCACTAAAGCAGCTCCTCGTAAGCTTATAAAAAAGGCCGGCATATATAAAAAAGAAAGGAAAAAGTTGTATCATATTTCACTTCGGAGTGTAACTCTGCTGGATCAAAAGGTTGACTGATGATTCCTTTATCAATAATTGTTTTGTAAATATAACAGGGATTTTTTTTTTTTTGACATGAATAATTTTATCACTACAAAATTCAAGGAAAGTAAAGAAAAACAAATATGGCAGGAATTATAAGGTGTTAAATGATGTGATAAAAATATCCAAATCTTTGACATCTATCTGTCAACAAAATTAGTATCTGCGAAATTTAAAACTAGTGGTCAAGTACAGTACCGCTGTAGACTATGATTTAATTTCAATAAATAAAATATTATATGTTATTTTACTTCAAAACTTCATCGAACTAGCAAGATTATCTAAGGAAAGGAATGTGATGCTGTACAAGAATGATCTAAAGTAGTGATAATTTCACCGGAATTAATATAAATTATAAAACTTTTTCAAAGAAACAATATGATATGGGTCTCCTGTGAAGAAAAAGGGAAAAAAAAATAATCTTCGGTGCGACTGAGCCTTGTATGTTTGCTGGCTCCATTGCCGGTTGAGATAGAAGACTAAAAGAAGATAAAATCAATTTCTGTAATGTTAATTAAAGCAAGGTCTCATAAAATGAAGTTATTAAAATAGGAGCACTTAAGGATTCGGTTTCGAAAGGTTAATGGAATTTTGTACATTCAAAGAGATTTCACATTTTTGTGTTAACATTTCCTTTGTGAATAAATGATAACAGATCAATATTAGAATTGGAAATAACGGATTTTACATATTAAAAGCCTTATTTTTCCTCTTTAATATGCAGATGCCCTCCCTTTAATAAACGAAATTTTCCTCGATGATGAAATGTTAAAAGACATCTATAACAAACTAGGTTTAAAATCCGCTCATGAATGGCAGAAGCAAGAGATAGTGATATTGCCCTAGCAAACAGAACAATGCCCTAGAGACTGACCATATATACATATGATCAGCGCCTAAGCACCCTCTCCATCCAGGGTAGGGCCAGAGAGGGCCAGTCAATGGCTACTGATGACTCAACAGGTA
>NC_090736.1:39727126-39739626 GCF_036898095.1 Palaemon carinicauda | reverse complement strand
CATATATAAACTATTAACAACGTCAAAAACAAATATGTCATATATAAACTATAAAAAGACTCATGTCCACCTGGTCAACAAAAAAGCATTTGCTCCAACTTTGAACTTTTGAAGTTCTACTGATTCAACAACCCGATTAGGAAGATCATTCCACAACTTGGTAACAGCTGGAATAAAACTTCTAGAGTACTGCGTAGTATTGAGTCTTATGATGGAAAAGGCCTGGCTATTAGAATTAACTGCCAGCCTAGTATTACGAACAGGATAGAATTGTCCAGGGAGATCTGAATGTAAAGGATGGTCAGAGTTATGAAAAATCTTATGCAACATGCATAATGAACTAATTGAACGACGGTGGCAGAGATTAATATCTAGATCAGGAATAAGAAATTTAATAGACCGTAAGTTTCTGTCCAACAAATTAAGATGAGAATCAGCAGCTGAAGACCAGACAGGAGAACAATACTCAAAACAAGGTAGAATAAAAGAATTAAAACACTTCATCAGAATAGATTGATCACCGAATATCTTAAAAGACTTTCTCAATAAGCGAATTTTTTGTGCAATTGAAGAAGACACAGACCTTGTATGTTTCTCAAAAGTAAATTTGCTGTCGAGAATCACACCTAAAATTTTGAAAGAGTCATACAAATTTAAAGAAACATTATCAATACTGAGATCCGGATGTTGAGGAGCCACCGTCCTTGACCTACTAACAATCATACTTTGAGTTTTGTTAGGATTCAACTTCATACCCCATAACTTGCACCATGCACTAATTTTAGCTAGATCTCTATTAAGGGATTCACTAACCCCAGGTCTACATTCAGGGGATGGAATTGATGCAAAGAGAGTAGCATCATCTGCATATGCAACAAGCTTATTTTCTAGGACAAACCACATGTCATGTGTATATAGTATGAAAAGTAATGGGCCAAGAACACTACCCTGTGGAACACCTGATATCACATTCCTATACTCACTATGGTGCCCATCAACAACTACTCTTTGAGATCTATTACTTAAAAAATCAATAATAATGCTAAGAAACGACCCACCCACTCCCAACTGTTTCAGTTTGAAAACAAGGGCCTCATGATTAACACGGTCAAAGGCAGCACTAAAATCAAGTCCAATCATACGAACTTCCTGACCACAATCAAGGGATTTCTGTACTGCATTGGAGATTGTAAGAAGGGCATCACATGCTCCAAGGCCTTTACGAAAACCAAATTGCAAACTAGGGAATAGATGATTACCTTCAGCAAACCTATTAAGACGTTTTGCCAGAAGACGTTCAAAAACTTTAGATAATATGGGAGTTATGGAAATTGGGCGGTAATCAGTGGGACTTGAGCTACCACAAACACATTTACATAGAGGAGTAACATTACCAATTCTCCAACAAGTGCTAAAAGCTCCTCTTCTTGCTAACTTGCGCAAAATAACAGATAACTTTGGAGCTAAGAAATCAGCTGTCTTTATAAAAAACAAAGGAAAAATACCATTTGGGTCTACACCTCCATAAGCATCAAGGTCTATCAACAGAGCTTTAATCTCACGAGATCGAAAAGCTAAACTAGTTAGTTTAGCCTCAGGAAAACAGGAATGAGGAAGTTCAAGTTTTTCATTACTCTGTTTACTGTCAAAAACATCAGCCAAAAGGGTTGCCTTCTCCTTTGGACAGTGAGTGACTGAGCCATCTGGTTTAAGTAAAGGAGGAACTGCTGCATCTACACCAAAGAGTGCAGATTTAAGGGTAGACCACCATTTATGTTCCTGAGTTGTACCAGAGAGGGTTTCTTTTATGATTAAATTGTACTCCTTTTCAGTTGAGGCATAAACTCTCTGAGCAAAAGCTCGAAGCTGAGTATAGTTGTTCCAGGTCAAATCTGATCTGTTACCCTTCCAAAGGTGATAGGCCTCCTGCTTCTCCAAATAAGCACGTCTACAATCATCATTGAACCACGGTTTGTCCTTCATTCGGTACCTTAGCACACGAGAAGGGATACGCCTATCAATTATGTTGACTAGATTCTCATTCAAAGAGACAACAGGATCCACACTATTATATAATTGTGACCAATTCAGGCACAAAAGATCATGCAAAATCCCATTCCAGTCTGCTTGGGATTTCATATAAATTTTACAGGAATATGATATATCAGGGACAGGCTGCTCAGTCTTCACTAATAATGAAATCAAGGCATGATCAGAAGTCCCGACTGGAGAATCAACCTTACTAGTTATAACGCCAGGTTAGTCAGTGTATACGAGGTCCAAGCAATTACCAGACCTGTGAGTAGCTTCATTTATGATTTGCTCACAGCCTGATTCAGAGGCAAAGTCTAAAGCTCTTAAGCCATGGCGATCGGTAGGAGAGATAGAACTTAACCACTCCCTATGGTGAGCATTAAAATCACCAACAAAGACAAAAGAAGCCTTTCTATCATCTTCTTGTATCTTAGCCATAATGGTAAGAAGACAATCGAAGATAGAATCATCCATGTCTGGATTCCGGTAGATCGAACACAAATAAAAGTTGTTATGCCTGCCACAAACTTTTATTACCTGAATCTCATGACATCCACATTCATAGCAGGACTTATGAGAAGCAGGGTACTCGGTCCTAATATACACCGCCATTCCCCTGGACCTAGGAATGGCATCACGTTTCAGCATTATTGGCTTCTTAAAACCAGTTATAAGGAGCTCAGATGAGTGCCTCATATTAGAAACCAAAGTTTCTGAGCACAAAAGAATATCATACTGTCTGGACGCAACTGTAAGGTCTTGGATATTTGCATGAAGACCACGAATATTGCAATACAGAAGACGACATTGACGAAATCTAGGACGTACTGGTCCCGGATTTTGCTCAATGTCTCCAGACAGCATAAGAATTAATAGAAATAAAAAAGAGACATCATACTTAAAAACTAGATTAACAAGAATTATAACAAAAACAATATGTACAGAATAATAAATAATATATATATAAGAAGAGGATAACCCAAAACTTTAAGCATAAGTATGATAGTAAACAGAACTTTTTTATCTGAAAGAAAAAACATTAAATGCCACTTTTAAGATACCGAGGTATCAAAGTCATAAAAGTTTGTATTACAAATCAATGACATTAGCGTTAGAAACGCTTGGCACACATGTCTGCACTTATGCTAGGTTCACCTTTGGAAATGGAACAGTCTACATGGGCAACTCAGTGCCCTCACTTAGTTTGTAGTACGGTATGTAACTACACACTCACCCTGGAATTAATCGTCCCAATTAAAACCACTGTTCCTCGCAGACTTAAACAGTAGGGTTAACGACGCGACCCACTGCTACCACAGATCTCTTTAGTTCCTCTACTTGCTTCGCATAGTGGCGAAAGAACACTCTGGAAGACTTCCCGCCAGTGTATGAACGGAGATGTTCAAAATCCATACAATTAAAGAAATTTAAGGATGAGGCAACTTTCCTCGGATCGTGACCTGCGGGTGTATTGTCAGGATCCGCTCTGCGAATAAAATATGTGATTTTCGCTCTGAGTTGATTCAGAGATAAATTTGAGCCTGATGTTTCTCCCCTGAATAGTTGACCACCCTTGAAGTCTGAAGTTCTATGAAGATAGACCTTTAGGCATTCTACTGGACATAGAGATGCATCTTCTTTCAGAGGGCAGATTCTCCAGGGACCCCACCTGTTGGTGGGTAACTCATTCTTGGTGAGAAATGTAGCATCCGGAAACAGGTTCAGTTCTCCCCCATCCAGGAACTGAACACGACCTGCCTCTCTCGAGAGGGCTACAATCTCACTAACCCTGGCCCCGGACGCGAGTGCAAATAGGAAAATAACTTTTTGTGTCAAATCCTTTAACGCACACTCTTCATTGCTCAACAGAGAAGCGAAATGAAGAACTTTGTCTAAAGACCATGAAATGGGCTTTGGAGGTGCTGAAGGTCTGAGCCTAGCGCAGGCTTTCGGAACTTTATTAAAGAACTCGTTACCTAGGTCGACCTGGAAGGCATATAGAATGGGTCTTGTCAAAGCAGACTTACACGCTGAAATCGTGTTAGCTGCCAATCCTTGACCATGGAGGTGGATGAAGAAAGATAAGCAGAAGTCTGTTGAGATCTCCTGCGGATTCTTCACCTTGACAAAGGCCACCCATTTTCTCCAAGATGACTCATATTGCCTTCTAATAGATTTGCACTTATATTCCTCTAGGAAGTCTATGCTGGCTTTCGAAATCCCGAAACGCTTTCTCACCGCTAGGGAGAGAAAATCATAAGCTGCAGGGTCCGGGTTTTCTGTAATGAAGCGCAGACAGTCGACTTCTGGACTCGCTGGGTCAGAACTGGATCTGGTAGCGGTACAAACTTTGGCTGTAGTTCCAATACCAGGGGGAACCACACGCTGTTCGGCCACTTGTGGGCTACTATTGCCGCTACCCCCTTGAAGGATCTCAGTTTGTTGAGGACCCTCAACAGAAGGTTGTGAGGAGGGAACAGATAAATCCTGGACCCTCTGTTCCAGTTGAGGGACATCACGTCCACTGCTTCCGCTAAGGGGTCCTCGTACGGGGACACGTACAGGGGCAACTTCTTGTTGTCTTTCGTCGCAAAGAGGTCTATCTGCAGTTCTGGGACTTGATTCAGAATGAAGGAGAATGATCCTGCGTCTAAGGACCATTCCAACTCTATCGGTGTGAACCTGGATAGAGCGTCCGCTGTCACATTGCGGACTCCTTGAAGGTGAACTGCCGACAGGTACCACTTCTTCTTTTCCGCCAATCGGAAGATGGCCAACATCACCAGGTTGAGAGGTGGTGACCTCGATCCTTGTTGATTCAAGCATCTCACAACTACCTCGCTGTCCATCACAAACCTTATGTGGATCGAGTGACGCAGGGAAACTTTCTTTAAGGTAAGGAGCACTGCCATAGCTTCTAGAAAGTTTATGTGAAAGGTCTTGAATAGCTTGGACCAAGTCCCCTGGACTTTTTTCCGATGAGAGTGACCTCCCCATCCCTCCTTCGAGGCGTCTGAGTGAATCGTCACCGACGGGGGAGGTGGCTGAAGAAGAACCGACTTCTTTAGATGTCTGGCTTGGGACCAAGGCCTGAGAAGAGTATGTAGCCAAAGCGGAACTGGTCTTCTCAGATCTCTTCGCACGTTTGATGCATAACTTCTCCAAACTCCGGTTGCATCCTTTAGCTGTGCTCTTTGCTCTGGGTCTGTCACCGAAGCAAAATGGAGAGAGCTCAGTACCCTCTCCTGTTCGCGTCTTGATATCCTTTCGGAATCTAGAAGTCTCTTGACAGAACCCGCTATCTCCTTCCTTTTCTTCGCCGGGATGGAGAAACGGTGTGACAAAAGGTCCCAGTGGATTCCCAGCCACTGGAACTTTTGAGATGGAGAAAGTCGAGAATTTTTTCTGTTGATCTTGAAACCTAGGTACTCTAGGAACTGGATCACTTGACTGGAAGCTTGCAAGCATTCTGTCTCGGATGCTGCCCCCACCAACCAGTCGTCCAGGTAGGCTACTACCTGAATTCCCTTTAGGCGTAATTGTTTGAGAGCTACGCTCGCAAGCTTCGTCAAAATCCTTGGGGCTATGATTAGCCCGAATGGCATGGCTCTGAAGGCGTATAGTCTTCGTTGTAGCCTGAACCCTAGGTAGGGGGAGAGTCGACGGTTGATTGGAATGTGCCAATAGGCGTCTGACAAGTCTATAGAGACGGAATATGCCCTCTTGGGCAGTAAGGTCCTTATGCGTTGCAGTGTTAGCATCTTGAATTTGCAATACACTATGAACTTGTTGAGTGGCGACAAGTCCAGAATGACTCTGAGCTTTTCCGAGTCTTTCTTGGGAACACAAAACAGCCTCCCTTGGAATTTGATGGACTTCACCTTTCAGATCACATTTTTCTCCAACAGTTCTTGGAAAACCCGAAGGCCCGGGGGTGGAGTGCTGTACCAGCTCCAGCCCAGTCCATTCTTGAGTAGGCTGTGGGCCCAGGGATCGAAGGTCTACCGATCCCGAAATTTCAGAGGTCTCCCTCCTACCGGTATCATCCCACTTGGACTGCCGTCCCGAGGTATCGCCTCCCTGACCACGACCACCCCTGAATCCCCTTCCCCTTGAGGGGCGCCCAGACGAGCCTCTGGCTGCCCCTCTAGGCTTTGCTCGAAAGGAAGTAGACTGCCCTTCGAACGATGGGGTGAATGCCGTGGACTGTGTCGACACGGCCTTGGGTACCCACTGAAAAGTGGTCAGGGTTTGTGCCACGATCTGGGGCACTGGAGGCAATGGCAATTGCAGTTGCTGTCTAACAGGCTTGGCTGGCCGAGACGGTAGCCTAGTCCTCATAGTCTTCCTCTTTGGTTGAGGACCCTCATCCGGGGAAGACTTTCTTTTGATAGCCAGGCCCCACTTCTGGAGAAGGTTTCTATTCTCCAAGTCGGCCTTATCAACTACTTCTTTGACCAAATCGGTAGGGAAAAGGTCTTTGCCCCAAATGTTGGAGGAGATTAGTTTCCTTGGCTCGTGCCTCACCGTAGCCGAGGTGAACATAAAACTCCCTACAAGCTCTCCTCGCCTTGACGAAGCCATAAAGGTCCTTCGTCACTGTGGCCAGATGAGTCTTGGCCACCACCATGAACATTTCATGGACCTTGGGGTCACTTGCCATCGTCTCAAGAGTAGTCTGAAGAGACATTGAGGCAGCCAGTCTTTCTTTTGTCTCGAACTATCTCTGCAAGAGAAAGTCAGACAGCTTAGGGAGGTCCTCGCCGAACTGACGTCCGGCGATATCAGCCTCCAACTTCCCAACTGAGAACGTAAGATGGACGTCCTTCCAGTCTTTGTGGTCCTTAGGTAGGGCCAGCGACAAGGGTTTACACTCCTCCAGGGAGGGGCAAGGCTTGTCGGCCTCGACTGCTTTTAGTACAGCTGCAAACCCTTTCTGTAAAAAGGGGAAGGCTCTAGCAGGAGAGGACACAAAGGAAGGGAGCTTCTTGCTCAATGCAGCTGCCTTTGAGTTAGAGAAGCCCCTCTCTTTCAACGAGGATGAAAGCAGAGCTTGAGCCTTAGTATGGTCCATCACTATGACCTCCTTCGGCTCTGTCTCCTCCTTTGAAGCTGGTTCCATCCTCAGCCAGACACATGGTTTATCATCTGAGCACAAGGGAATGTCTTTCACATTGAACCTCTTCTGGGGCCCATGTGATTCTGCAAGGCTCTGCATCCGCAGTTCCATTGCAGCCGCCTTCTCCTGATTCTCCTTCTGCATCTGTTGGATCATTCCAACAATGGAGGAGAGGGCCTGTCCCAGATCTACTGGGAGACTGGCCGATGTTGAGGGAATAGGCTCCGGGATCTGAACCGGAGTAGCCGATACCTCGTCGACCTCTTCCTCTACAACGTCTGGGGCTTGAACTTCACCCTGGGCTTCTGCCAGGGGGTCTTCCTTCAGACGCTCGTCCACGACAGACATCCTGTCATCTAACTGGATGTCTTGCATAGCGACCGAGACTTCAGCATCCACCTGGATCTGAACTTGGGGGATCTCCTCTTGAGGCTGGGGAATCGCTGCATCAGCTGATGCCTTAGGGAAAAGATACGCCCTCATCATCTCACTTGGAAGATAAGGGCCAGAGGTGTTCTTTTGGAAGCCCCTTACCCAGGTACGAAGCTTCTCCCTTGCTATATCCCTTGATTCCGCCGTCCTAGGGGAATCAAAGGCCTCAGTAATCAGGTTAGTGCACACAGTACATACCTGAGGGTCCCAATACTGGAGATCATCCTTGGAGACAGCGCATGCTGCGTGTCTCCTACAAAACTCATGTCCGCAGAGGTTCTTGCTGCGGACGTTGCAGAAAACACTTCCGCACTTCGGAGGGTCCTTCTGTAAAGAGAAGAAATTTCCATGAGTATCAAGTGAACTATGTATCACTGGGTATGCATAGTATAGCATAACAATTCATAAAGGAAAGACACACACCTGTGTTTCCCTCACAACCCATTGTTGCAGCCTTCCAGATAATAAAATCAAATGGTTAATCTCTTCTAGAGTTACCAATGCAAAGTTTCCAGAGGAAACAGGTGGAGCTCACACCTAAGCAATGATTTTAAAATCCTGGAAAATAGACAGGAAAGAACTCATTTTCCTATCTGTAGGGCAACAGCAAAGGACTTGTGCAAGAAAACACAAAAGTGTTAGAACACACAGTGCTGTACCAAAACCCATACTATAGTTTTCTTCTTACAGTATATGTTATACTGAAGAATACTGGTACAGTATAGGAGGTTACTTGCCGGCCGGCACACACCATAACTAGCTTTAAAGTATACTACTTAACAGCTATAAGGCGGCAGAACTCTGGTTCAAATGCATGTGCCGGCCGGCAACTACACAAGGTAGTACCCAGCTGCCGGCCACACTCTTGGTGACCGGCAGACAAGGGCTGACATTAGCCGGCCAGCAAAGGTACAGGACCGATGCCGGCCGGCAGCAAAAGAACCAGAAGACTACACCAAACAAATAGGATGGATGCCGGGATAAGAGTGTACACTACCTCCAAGCCCGGCAATCCGAAAGAGTGCATATAAGGAAGGGGAGAATCTAATTCAGGCTTCCTGACCAATGCCGTCTGGCTCTACATGCAGGCATGGATGAGGGACCAAGGGAGGTCCGGGCAGCACTCAAAATATAAGACCCTTGCCATTCCACATCCTAACCTAATCTAGGTCCAGATGTAGAACGACGTACAGTAAATATAAGACCCTTGCCGGCCGGCAGCTCTGCCGGCCGGCAAGGGGCTGAGTCAATTCCACATCCTAACCTAATCTAGGTCCAGATGTAGGACGACGTACAGTACTGTAATGGCTAGGCCATTACAGAGATAGAGGGGGAAGGGACAAAAGAGGGTCCTACCAACCTTGCTTTAGTGACGGATCCCCCGCAGCCAAGAAACTTATCTCAGCCTAAGGGAGATCCAAGGGGGGAGGCCAGCAATACTTGCCAGCTCCCAGAGCACCAAAGCAAGGAAGGTGTTGCTACTCCCAGGGAAAGAAACTTATCCTCCCCCGAGAACAGCAACAAGGACTAGTCTGGTAAATCACAAAATTGACCTAAGGAGGCTAAGCCACCTTTGTCTGTGTCAGGCCAGCGAGGGAGACTCTACCCCAAGCCAGACAAACACAGACTCAGACTAAAAAACTCTGTTGTTCTGTCCCTCTTTGAACCAGACTTACTGGAACAAGAAGGTACAGTAACACCCCAGTATAGTTTTATCGAAAATAATTCGGAAAAAAACCACTTAGGGATAAGCCCAAGGCTTAAACAGAGGGAAAGGGATTGCATACCTTCTCCGAAGAAAAGAAAGCAACCGGGGAGTATGAGAAAGTATACTAAGGCTCCATAAGCAACTTAGCCTAGGCACCAAGAGAATCGATTACCTAAATCACCGAAACTCACTCGTATACTATCTTGGAAATATTCCACACAATCTTAAATGTATAAAACATAGCCTAAAGCTTCAATAAAATTTTAATACACTCGGAAAAACCAAAATCATGCATGAAGTACTAGGACCAAACGACTAGGCTACATGGCCTAGCGTAGGCCAGAATGGCGAATACTTCGCCAAAATAATACTAAGCACGAAAGGAAATCCTATGTAATGCTAAATAGCTAAAATTTATTAAAGCAAAACAACCGGGAATGTCGCTCTGACTAACTAAACTTATACCTAGCGAGCGACAGCGTCCATGACGCCTCCGGTAGGCTACGGCTCTTGTAACAAAGATTAAACCTATTAATCACTCAAAAATTTACCAAGAGCCTACATTTATACATAAAAGACATGGTACTCAACTTATCAGAGGCCGACGAAGACGGAGAAGCCATGAAAAGCAGAATAAATCCAAGATTTGCGAGAAACACAGGAAAAAACACCGAGTTGTTAAGCTACGCAAAAAGGAATACAGATGGCGCCAGGATTGGCGCCAGGCACGCTTACGAAACGAGAGATAGGGAGCCTTGGGAGCGGCTCCCCCTTTTTCTTTCCAGAATTCGTTTCTTGCCAATTGCCCCCTGCGAGACGAAATCTCTGTTCGGGATGCAGATTGCCATGTGGCGTGTCAAGAATACGTCCTCTGATATGTCGCGATATCCCTTTTAGGACGGATATTCGCTCCAGGAGTTAGAATTCTGGTACCTTAAGGTAAATTCTCTGGGAATATCGCCGTAGTTGTAATATACCCTAAGAAGCTACCCTATAGGAACTTCCATCAGGACGACATGGCTTGAGCCCAAATATATATATATATATATATATATATATATATATATATATATATATATATATATATATATATATATATATATACATATATATATATATATATATATATATATATATATATATATATATATATATATATATATATATATATATATACACGCACTATTATCATAAGTTAAGCTACAAACCTAGTTGGAAAAGCTCGATGCTATAAGCTCAAGGTCTCCAACGGGGAAAATAGTGCATTAGGGAAGGAAATAAGGAATCGGATAGAATGGTGTCCTTAGTGCACACTCAAGCAGGAGAACTCTAACCTAAGACAATGGAAGACCCTGATACAAAGGCTCTGGCACTACCGAAGATCAGAGAACAATGATTTGATATTAGTGTCTAAAAGTAGTCAATTCCACCTTCTACCATTTCGCATGTTTAATCGTGACGTCATGAGTTTGAACACCTAAAAGTAACTTGTTTGTTTTTTCGCTGTATTAGCTTGTACTAAAATCACATATAACTTTCTTGGTCTGTGACGAGAAAGAAACACTACTTAAATGTCCCAAAATTTCAAATTTGGCGTTTAATTCATATCACAATTTATTCCCATTGTTTTCAGTTTGAATGTTCTTATTGCTGTTTTTCAGAGGAAGATGTGATATCTCACAAAAGAATTTCTTACTCAGGCACTCTCCTCATATTGATCTTTTATTCGTGACCCTATTCATGCTACATTTCTTGTTCCATCCGCCCCAAAAATTACGATTTTCCTTTTACAGAGAGTAGTTAGTGAGTTTTTCGAGTCATTTTTCCTTTTCAGTGTGTTAACTGGTATAATTGTGTCTCTTGCTTATTGTACAATTTCTGCAACTAATATCATAGCCAAGGATACTAAATCCACCATATATGCAACGAAATGAAGCTGCTCATTTAAACTTTAATCTAATTAAAACGTTAGTTCTTTTCAATTAGTCTAACAGGGAGGAAATTGAAAATGTTTATTGTGGCATCCTGGTTCATTGCTTCCATTGATGAATCTCATTACATACGTAATTGATAAATTAATTACATCACATTATTCGAGAATTGTTATCCGACAAATTTTTTGTTACAAGTGATATAAAAATGAATTGTCATATCATTATCTTGAGACAAAACACGATGTAATTTTTTTTCTGTATATCTCGTATCAGGCTACTTAAAAAAAAAAAGTGTATTTTAATAGGAATGATTTCTTCTGTATTTTGTATATCATAATGTTGGTGAACAATAATTACAATTTGATTAAAAGCTAGTCCAGTAACCATTGGTAATGCGGAAAATAAAGGCTAAGACTAAAGATCAATCTATCTGATTTTTTCTTCTTTATTCAGTTAATATTTCATTGCTCTCCTTTGAAAAGTCAAACCTTTTTAGCTTTACTTATTTCTATTGGTTTTCGTTTTGTTTTTATTGACATAAATAAAGTTTTCACCGATTTAATGTCATCTTTTACAGATGAGAATTATAATCTTTTGGATTTTCTCCGCTTTTGAAGTCCGTCAGAGACGTTAATACTGTCTTAGTTAATTCCCTCTCTCTCTCTCTCTCTCTCTCTCTCTCTCTCTCTCTCTCTCTCTCTCTCTCTCTCTCTCTGAACATATAACACTCCTGCATCCGCAACTACATCTTTCAACATACCAAGATAAATATTCACCAGCTTAACCGAGGCATATTTATTGTTAAAATATAAAATTATATTTTCTTTTATTGAGGCTACTACGTGGTTATTGCATAAGGTCTTCCGTAGCTATTAGGTGTCCATCATAAGTTAATTTAAAGAAATAGTTATTATTGATAAATATTGATTAACGATTAAGAGCCATTTACAACAGGTAAAAAATACTAAATGTAGTCAAGATTCATCTTGAAAGCAATGACTGGTTTAACATTAAGTCAGGTGTTAGGGAGAGAAGCGTTTTGTGTATTGTTTTGCTCATCCTTTTTCCTTGACAAATACTTTAGATAAAAAATTACAAATACTTGAGAGCAAAAAATCATGGAAAGGAAAACATTATAGATCTTCTATATGCCGACGGTCACACAACTGTAGCTGTGACAGAAGAAGAACTACAGAATGACTTGAGATATTGGAATACAATCTTAGAAGAGCAAGCCATGAAAATTAAGTAAAGAAAAATCAGAAATCTTGAT
>NC_090736.1:39714626-39722126 GCF_036898095.1 Palaemon carinicauda | reverse complement strand
CGGGATCAGAGCCTCAGGCGAAATAACACGAAGACAAGAGCTTGTGCCCGGCCGGGAATCGAACCCTGGTCGGCAAGCTTGTATAGACAGTGACTAAACCACTTGGCCACGAAGAAAGATAAAAGTCAATGAGAATTCTTCTATACTTATAACTGTCGAATTCAGGTGTTTTGTACTTAGAATTGAAATCAACCCATCTTCACCTTCGTAGCTAATTGGTAGTTTGTTACTTGGCATTCGATTAATGATAAATTTAGCACATTTAGACGTGTTTTTCATATTCAAGTAAGCCATATATATATTTGATACATTAATGTCTGGATTCTCTTAACGACCTTGGGATCAGATCCCCAGGCGAAATCACATAAAGACAAGAGCTTGTACCCGGCCGGGAATCGAACCTTGGTAGGCAAGCTTGTATAGACAGTGACTAAACCACTTGGCCACGAAGAAAGATAAAATTCAATGACAATACTTCTATACTTATACCTGTCGAATTCAGGTGTTTTGTACTTAGAATTGAAATCAACCCATCTTCACCATCGTAGCTAATTGGTAGTTTGTTACTTGGCATTCAATTAATGATAAATTTTGCACATTTAGACGTGTTTTTCATATTCAAGTAAGCCATATATATTTTTGATACATTAATGTCTGGATTCTCTTAACGACCTCGGGATCAGAGCCTCAGGCGAAATCACACAAAGACAAGAGCTTGTGCCCGGCCGGGAATCGAACCCTGGTCGGCAAGCTTGTATAGACTGTGACTAAACCACTTGGCCACGAAGAAAGATAAAAATCAATGACAATTCTTCTATACCTATACTTTTCGAATTCAGGTGTTTTGTACTTAGAATTGAAATCAACCCATCTTCACCATCGTAGCTAATTGGTAGTTTGTTACTTGGCATTCGATTAATGATAAATTTTGCACATTTAGACGTGTTTTTCATACTCAAGTAAGCCATATTTATATTTGATACATTAATGTCTGGATTCTCTTAACGACCTCGGGATCAGAGCCCCAGGCGAAATCACACAAAGACAAGAGCTTGTGCCTGGCCGGGAATCGAACCCTGGTCGGCATGCTTGTATAGACAGTGACTAAACCACTTTGCCACAAAGAAAGATAAAAGTCAATGACAATTCTTCTATACTTATACCTGTCGAATTCAGGTGTTTTGTACTTAGAATTGAAATCAACCCATCTTCACTATCGTAGCCTGTTGGTAGTTTGTTACTTGGCATTCGATTAATGATAAATTTAGCACATTTAGACGTGTTTTTCATATTCAAGTAAGCCATATATATTTTTGATACATTAATGTGTGGATTCTCTTAACGACCTCGGGATCAGAGCCCCGGGCGGAATCACAAAAAGACAAGAGCTTGTGGCCGGCCGGGAATCGAACCCTGGTCGGCAAGCTTGTATAGACAGTGACTAAACCACTTGGCCACGAAGAAAGATAAAAGTCAATGACAATTCTTCTATACTTATACCTGTCGAATTCAGGTGTTTTGTACTTAGAATTGAAATCAACCCATCTTCACCATCGTAGCTAATTGGTAGTTTGTTACTTGCCATTAGATTAATGATAAATTTTGCACATTTAGACGTGTTTTTCATATTCAAGTAAGCCATATATATTTTTGATACATTAATGTCTGGATTCTCTTAACCACCTCGGGATCAGAGCCCCAGATGAAATCACACAAAGACAAGAGCTTGTGCCAGGCCGGGAATCGAACCATGGTCGGCAAGCTTGTATAGACAGTGACTAAACCACTTGGCCACAAAGAAAGAAAAAAGTAAATGACAAATCTTCTATACTTATACATGTAGAATTCAGGTGTTTTGTTCTTAGAATTGAAATCAACCCATCTTCACCATCGTAGCTAATTGGTAGTTTGTTACTTGGCATTCGATTAATGATAAATTTTGCACATTTAGACGTGTTTTTCATATTCAAGTAAGCCATATATATTTTTGATACATTAATGTCTGGATTCTCTTAACGACCTCAGGATCAGAGCCCCAGGCGAAATCCCACAAAGACAAGAGCTTGTGCCCGGCCGGGAATCGAACCCTGGTCGGCAAGCTTGTATAGACAGTGACTAAACCACTTGGCCACGAAGAAAGATAAAAGTCAATGAGAATTCTTCTATACTTATAACTGTCAAATTCAGGTGTTTTGTACTTAGAATTGAAATCAACCCATCTTCACCTTCGTAGCTAATTGGTAGTTTGTTACTTGGCATTCGATTAATGATAAGTTTTGCACATTTAGACGTGTTTTTCATATTCAAGTAAGCCATATATATATATTTGATACATTAATGTCTGGATTCTCTTAACGACCTCGGGATCAGAGCCCCAGGCGAAATCACACAAAGACAAGAGCTTGTGCCCGGCCGGGAATCGAACCCTGGTCGGCAAGCTTGTATAGACAGTGACTAAACCACTTGGCCACGAAGAAAGATAAAAATCAATGACAATTCTTCTATACCTATACCTGTCGAATTCAGGTGTTTTGTACTTAGAATTGAAATCAACCCATCTTCACCATCGTAGCTAATTGGTAGTTTGTTACTTGGCATTCGATTAATGATAAATTTTGCACATTTAGACATGTTTTTAATACTCAAGTAAGCCATATATATATTTGATACATTAATGTCTGGATTCTCTTAACAACCTCGGGATCAGAGCCCCAGGCGAAATCACACAAAGACAAGAGCTTGTGCCCGGCCGGGAATCGAACCCTGGTCGGCAAGCTTGTATAGACAGTGACTAAACCACTTGGCCACGAAGAAAGATAAAAGTCAATGACAATTCTTCTATACTTATACCCGTCGAATTCAGGTGTTTTGTACTTAGAATTGAAATCAACCCATCTTCACCATCGTAGCTAGTTGGTAGTTTGTTACTTGGCATTCGATTAATGATAAATTTTGCACATTTAGACGTGTTTTTCATATTCAAGTAAGCCATATATATTTTTGATACATTAATGTGTGGATTCTCTTAACAACCTCGGGATCAGAGCCCCGGGCGGAATCACACAAAGACAAGAGCTTGTGCCCGGCCGGGAATCGAACCCTGGTCGGCAAGCTTGTATAGACAGTGACTAAACCACTTGGCCACGAAGAAAGATAAAAGTCAATGACAATTCTTCTATACTTATACCTGTCGAATTCAGGTGTTTTGTACTTAGAATTGAAATCAACCCATCTTCACCATCGTAGCTAATTGGTAGTTTGTTACTTGGCATTCGATTAATGATAAATTTTGCACATTTAGACGTGTTTTTCATATTCAAGTAAGCGATATATATTTTTAATACATTAATGTCTGGATTCTCTTAACGACCTCGGGATCAGAGCCCCAGGCGAAATCACACAAAGACAAGAGCTTGTGCCCGGCCGGGAATCGAACCCTGGTCGGCAAGCTTGTATAGACAGTGACTAAACCACTTGGCCACGAAAGAAAGATAAAAGTCAATGACAATTCTTCTATACTTATACCTGTCGAATTCAGGTGTTTTGTACTTAGAATTGAAATCAACCC
Organism: Palaemon carinicauda; assembly: GCF_036898095.1. NCBI lineage: Eukaryota > Metazoa > Arthropoda > Malacostraca > Decapoda > Palaemonidae > Palaemon > Palaemon carinicauda. Next base: position 39,718,558 of record NC_090736.1, on the reverse strand, counting down.
ATCTTCACCATCGTAGCTATATATATATATATATATATATATATATATATATATATATATATATATATATATATATATATATATATATATATATATATATATATATATATATATATATATATATATATATATAAGTATGTGCGTGGTTGTATGCGTACATATGTATGTACATATGTTTGCATTTATATGGGTATAGATATTATATAATTACCTTCAATCAAGGTTAAACTTTCAAAACGTATTCGCATTTCTATAGGTTCTTTCTCAAGAATGGTAGCCAGAATATGTTAATATCCTTCCGATCACTCTATGTGGGATTTTTACTCAACGGATTTTAGTGCAAATCATGTAGGTTGATTGACGCCAGTATCATTTGTTATACTATAAATTATGAAAATAAATTAAATTTAAATATATTAAGAAAACACCTGTCTGCTGATAGCCTATGGCCTACTTTAGGAAACTTCTCCTTGAAATGATTGTGAAACATAGGAATAGCGAAAAGTGTAGATCTCCTATTTTGTAAATATTCCTATGACATGGAGGTTATTCAGTTGTATGATTATTATTCTCAAATTAGGATACTTGCATGAGAGAGAGAGAGAGAGAGAGAGAGAGAGAGAGAGAGAGAGAGAGAGAGAGAGAGAGAGAGAAGGGGGGTGTTGGATATTATTCTATGAAACTTTTTAATTTTTGACCAAGAATTTAAACATATCTAAGCATCCAGTAAAGTTATGATCGGTTAGTAACAAATAAACATTACGTAAAGCTCTCTCTCTCTCTCTCTCTCTCTCTCTCTCTCTCTCTCTCTCTCTCTCTCTCTCTCTCTCTCTCTCTCTCTCTCTCAAAATCTTTGACCCCTTATTGTATTAAATAATTTGCACAAGTTTTTCTTTAGCTATTTTCAGGGATGTTCATTTGTAATTTTTCAACACATGTTTGATATTGCATAAAACCTCCCTAATATCTGAAATATCTTCGAAAGTACGAATTGTAATAAGTTTTTGATGATTTTGTGTTAAGATTGTAATGTTAGATAAATTCTTATTTCCTTTTTTTTTATATCTGTAAGTACAATAACATATACGAAGTAAATAATAAAAACAAATAGCTTTCAAATAAAAAGATGCACGAAATATGGAGCACATCTTCAAACAAACACAAAAGTAAGTTTGAGATCCACAAACAGCATCCATAGCAAGTGAGTCCGCCTTACAAAAAGAGAATTTGAAATAATCTTCAACTGAAATCTGAGATCAAAGTAAATAGGAATAAACTCTCGGTGTGTTTCATGTATACAGATGGGGGGAAAAACAGTAACTCTTTGAGCGGCAAGCTATCTAGCGACAGAGATTCCGGCAAGCGAAAACATTGCGATAAAAATGGAAGGAAAGTTACAATGAGTTTAGCTGATTTCCCAATGCTCAAGAGAACCGGAAACAAGTACCCGATATTACAGTTATTGAATAATCATCGAATCGTTAAGAAATTCACACTGAGTGTTTCGTGAGGTAAGTGGATATATCATGTGTCCCAGAAATATATATTTAACACCTTATATTTCATTTGTATCTTGATACTAAAGTTCCACTGTATACTTCAAAGTGGAGGAGGGCTTTAACTAAACACAAGGCTTCCTTCTCCACGGTCGACTACTTCCTCTCTGCTGGTAATAGCTTCTTAGAGAAATACGCCATAGTATGAGTCGTTCCATCGGGAAGTCTTTGAAGAAGGACAGCACCTAAACCTACATCACTAGCATCTGTGGCTAAACAAAAAGGAAGAGAAAAGTCCGGTGAACGTAATAATGGAAAAGTCATTAACGAAGCTTTTAATTTGCCAAACGATTCCTGACACTGTTCATCCCAAATAAATTTTACATTTTTCTTCATAAGATTAGTTAATGGATGAGCAATATCAGAAAAGTTTTTCACAAATCGGCGGTAATAACTTACCATGCCCAAAAATCTTCTCACGCCCCTCCTATTTTGAGGTGCAGGAAAGTCAGAAATAGCTTCCACATTCGCTTTCTTAGGAGCTACCTTACCCAGGCCTATCTCGTGCCCAAGATAAACTACCTTGGCCTGAGCAAAATCGCTCTTCCATAAGTTAACCACCAAACCAGCCTTTCTCAGAATCTCAAAGAGAGCTCTAATTCTCTTTAGATGTGTCTCCCAATCGTCGCTATAAATGATTAAGTCATCAATATATATTACACAGCCCTCTAAATCACAAGTAATAAAATTCATAAGTCTCTGAAAGGTGGCGGCTGCAATTTTCATACTGAATGGCATAACTTTACACTCATACAGTCCGTCACCTGTCACAAATGCAGAAATTTTCCTTTCCCTGGGAGAAAGACCGACCTGCCAGTAGCCTTTCAACAAATCAAATTTGCTAATGTATTTAGCAGATCCAACAGGGTCAATACAATCTTCCACCCGAGGCAAAGGGAAAGAATCTGTCTTTGTAAGAGTGTTAACCTTACGATAACACTCTTACAGAGTCTATGCTCGCCACCCTCCTTTTTAACCAGTACCATAGGAGAGCTCCAGGGACTACAACTGAGTTCTACCAGCCCGTGGTCCAGCATATACTTTACTTCGTCTTTAACAATGTCCCTTTTGAAAGGATTCAACCTATACGGACTCTGTTTGATAGGGTTTTGCCTCCCCTCCCCTACATCAACATCGTGTTCTAAAATCATTAATTAACACTGCTAAGGACGCTGCTTTGTCCTTTCCCAGGTGCTGAAATTTAACAACAAGGTTATTAAGAATATTCTAATTGTTGGACTGACCATCAGGTCCCACAGATAACTTAATGTCTACCATAGGATCTACTTCTACTTTTACCAATGACACTGGTTCTACATCTACCTCTACTTCTCTACTAACAAAAGGTTTTAACATATTAATGTGTCAAATTTGGGTTTTTCGACGTCTTTCAGGCGTCTCAATAAGATAATTAACATTATTCAGTTTCTTGAGTACCCTCCACGGACCTGAGAAACGAGCCTTGAGTGGATTCCCAGGCATGTGAAGCAGTACCAAGACCCTGTCTCCTGGCTCAAAATGTCTCATATGAGTACCAACGTCATAAATTTGTTTTCATAGTAGCTTGAGCCTTTGTTAAATTTTCCCGGGCAAAGGTCCAAGCTCTATGAAGTTTCTCCTGTAAATTAGATAAATAGTCTAATACATTCATATCTGAGGTTTCTCCCTCCCAGTGTTCCCTCACAACATCCAATGGACCACGAACACAATGTCCAAATATAAGCTGAAAGGGAGAGAAACCCAAAGTCTCATTAGGTGTTGACCTGATTGCAAATAAAGCATAAGGGATCTCTTTATCCCATTCACAACCTGTTTCCAAACAAAATTTTCTTAAGATAGATTTAAGAGTTTGGTGGAATCGCTCCACTTGGCCCTGATTTTCAGGGTGATAAGGGGAAGAAGTAACATGGTCAATCCCTAACTCATTCGCTTAAAGTACCTACTTGTAAAGTTCGTATCACAGTCACTTTGAATAATTTTGGGAATACCAAATCTCGTAAAGAAGCCAACCAGTGCCTCGAGAATTTTCTCCCCTCTAATACTCCGCAGTGGGACAGCCTCAGGGAATCTTGGTATCCTATCAACCATTGTCAAAATATATTCATGTCCCCGCGTGTCTGCGGTAAAGGACCTACCACATCAATGATCACCTCCCTGAAAGGTTCCCCCACCGACGGAATAGGAATCGAAGGAGCTTTTGGAATTTTCTGATTTGGCTTCCCCGTGAGTTGACATACCTTACAAGGTAATACATGTCTCTTTACATCACGACGCATTTCAGGCCAGAAAAAATGTTCAGAGTGTTTTTGGAATGTCTTCCTGACCCCGAAATGTCCTGAAAGGTTATTCTCATGTGCTAAAATTAACAACTTAGAA
>NC_090736.1:39704626-39707126 GCF_036898095.1 Palaemon carinicauda | reverse complement strand
AAAAATGATATGTCTTATGTATTATAAATAATGAATTAAGCAAATAAAATGAAACGAAGTAAAGGATTATGTCCATCACAAAAACCATTGATAGTTCACTTATAAATTATGTTAGTAAATAGCATAGTCATTTCGAGTAAACAACCTAGCGATTATCTTTGAGCTAAATAAAATTGCTCATTCGACTGACTAGATAGCGATAATTATTAATAGTTTTCCGTGCTTTTTATTATGAATAAATTTCTTAAGTAATTAAATTCCCCCTTCAGTTTGAATATATTTCATGTGATTATTATTATTATTATTATTATTATTATTATTATTATTATTATTATTATTATTATTATTGTTGTTGTTGTTGTTGTTGTTATTAGCTAAGCTACAACCCTAGTCAGAAGAGCAGAGTTTTATAAGCCCAAGGGCTCTAGCAAGGAAAATAGCTCTGCGGGGAAAAGAAACAACCAAGTAAATAAACTACAAGAGAAGTAATAAACAATGCAAATAAAGTATTATAAGAACAGCAACAGCTGTGGGCTAGGGAAGCAAAGCCTCCTGTGTCTGCACATAACCTAGCAAAGGAAACTAATTCTCTATGCTAGGAAGACGCAGACCACAGACTAGAACTCTGATGTTCTGCCTCAAACCCAAAAAGCAGTCACTCTGGTTAGCGGGTCAGGACAAACATATCCTAGTATAGTTATACCTGAATATTATTCAGATAGAACCACTAGGACTAAGCCTAAGGCTTACTCAGAGGGAGAAAGGGATTGAACTTAGTCTCCGGAGGAGAAAAGAAGAACCGGGGATGTGTGCGAAAGTATACTAAAGCCCCATAAACTATTAGCCTAGGTGCGGTGAGAATCGATTACCTAAATCACCGAAACTCTCTCGTATACAATCTTGGAGAAGAAAATTCAACAATATCTTACATGTATAAAATATTTGCCTATAGCTTCAATAACGTAACACTTGGAAAACTTATATCATGCATGAAAGTACTAGGGCCAGACGCCTAGGCTACTAAGCCTCGCGAAGGGCAATATCGGTTACCTAAATTGCCGAACTGACAACTAACAGCACCATATAAGAATTCCTAGAGGAGCTAAATAGCTAGATTTATTACAGCATAATAGCCGGGAACGTCGATCTGGCTAACTAAATGACCCATGCAAAGCGAACGACAGCATCCAGGATGCCTCCGGTAGGCAACAGCTCTTGTTTACGTTAATATCACTTTTGATATAATTCAAAACGACAAGAGCTTACATTAATACAAAGTAAAGATAATACTCAACTTTCCAGAGGCAGAAGAGGTCGAAGAAAGCAGCATAATGTTGAATAATATCCAAAATAACGAGAGATCACAAGGGAAAACACCGAGTAGTAGAGCTACATGAAAAGGAATAATGATGGCACTGCCGTCTTCGTCAGATACACACTGGAAACGGAATAGGAGAGATTCCTTAGGAACGGCTCTATTTTTATTCTCGTTTTTAAATTCTTGTAACTATAACCCCTCGAAGCCTTAATACTGTTCGGGGTGAAGATAGCTATGTGGCGTGTCAAGAATACGTCCTCTGAAATTATGCAATATCCTTGTTAGATTTATTTAGGGTTATTCGCTCCAGGAGTTAGAATTCTGGATACCTTAAGGTAAAATTCTTTAGTAATATCACTGTAGTCAAATATACCTTAGGAAGCTACCCTTTAGGAACTTCTATCAGTACGACATGGCCTGAGCCCCAAAATATATATATATATATATATATATATATATATATATATATATATATATATATATATTTATATATATATATATATATATATATATATATATATATATATATATATATATATATATGTATACACTGTATATATATATATATATATACAATTATTTATATATATATAATCATTTATATATATATATATATATATATATATATATATATATATATATATATATATATATATATATATATATATATATATATATATATATCTTCTCTTCCTTCCCCTGGTTCGTTTGCAATCTGTAGGTTCCTATCCAGTTGTTTCTCTTGTCCATCAATTATCTGTTATTCTCATTACATGTCCTGCCCTTGTCTATTTTTTTTTTCTTTTATCTTTGCATACCCTCTACTTTAATTTGCTCCCATGTTCACGGTGTATTTTTCTGCCACTTTGTTTTATTCCCATAATCATTTTTTCCATTGCTTGATAGATTGAGGATCTAAGAAAATTTGCGGGTATAGACTGTGTAACGGGCCGAGAGAAGGTTGTGACTCAGAGGCAGGGTGGAAGCAATTGGGTAAACTTTATTACAGAACACTCGCTTATATATACATAAACCCCAGACAAAAAGGGCATACAAAACATAACAGGCAATTTCATGTTCAACCGAAAAGCTCACCGGTTATCCTCCATCAACGCATCGACTCCTGACAATGAGGATGCCTAATCAACGTCAACTGAAGCTGACATGTATGCCGTACGGCAG
>NC_090736.1:39682126-39694626 GCF_036898095.1 Palaemon carinicauda | reverse complement strand
CATGACTCAAATAATATATAATATCAAATGATAGACCATAAGAACAACATAGTATCACGTTACATTTAACATGAAAATCCTAGCCTTCAACTAATAACACTAGTCTCTGAATAGGACGGACAATAACCGAAGAAAGTGTCTTAATCTTGGCACTGCGAATTGTTCCTTTGTCATCAGGGTATACTTCTATCACTCGCCCCAATGGCCAGTGATTCCTTGGCTCACTGTCACTCTTTACCAAGACCACATTGCCAACAATTAGATTTCTTCTTGGTTCATTCCACTTTTGTCTAGTCTGTAAAGTGCTCAAATACTCTTTTCTAAATCTTGACCAAAACAGGTTGGTCAGATATTGAACGCATCTCCACCTTCTCCTCATGTAAACATCATCCTTTTGATACAAGCCAGGGGGAGGGATCACATAAGATTTTGAAATCAACAAATGGTTTGGAGTTAGTGGCTCAAGGTCATCTACGCTGTCACTTACAGTGGTTAACGGTCTTGAATTGACGATGCTCTCAACCTCAAAAAGCAGAGTCCGTAAACTTTCATCATTTAGCCTTTCACCAAATTCCTTCACCAGTGCAGACAACACTTTTCTAACTGTTCTGATTTGGCGCTCCCAACAACCACTCATGTGGCTTGCTGCAGGTGGATTGAATTTCCATTCAATATGATGATGCAACAAATACTTCTCAATCTTCTTTTCCTCTATCTCATCAAGAGTTGCCTTAAGTTCTCTCTCAGCCCCATGGAAGTTGGTTCCATTATCACATCTGGTAACCTTAGGATGACCTTTTCGAGAAACAAATCTTCGCAAAGCATTTATGAAAGAGTCAGATTGTAAAGTGTTTGCAGTTTCAATATGAATTGACCTACTAACCAAGCAGGTAAATATCACACTATACCTCTTTAACTCCTTTCTTCCTTCCTTGATGTAATAGGGTCCAAAGAGGTCAATACCAACATTACTGAATGGTGGTGAAGGTTCCAATCTGTCTGCTGGAAGATCAGCCATCTTTTGACTCAATGCTGGTTCTTTCAACTTCCTGCAAGTAACACAATGAAATAACACATTCCTGACAGTTGCATTAGCATTGATGATCCAATTCTTCTGCCTTAGATTTGAGAGAACATGGTTTCTACCTGAATGAGCTAGTAATTCATGCTCATGTCGTATCAACAATGTAGTCACATGATGCTTCTTTGGTAACAGTATGGGATGTTTGGCATACTGTGGAATATCAGACCTTCTTATCCTACCTCCAACCTTCAATAATCCATCCTCAGAATCAAGAAAGGGATCAAGCTTATATATTGGACTACTCTTGCCAACTGACAATTCCCTTGATAAAGCCTTCACTTCATCACCAAACACCTCCCGTTGAACATACATTATGATTGCCCTTTCAGCATCAGTGGTTACACAACCTTTCCTTTTACCACTAAGGATTGACTTTAGTTGTTGAAATACAGAAACTGCCTTTTGTAACCTTGACCATGAAGAGAAATATTCAATTAATCTTGTAAACCCATGATGTTCTTCAGAAATTATGACCGCAGACACATGTTCACTCTTATCTTCAACACAATCTGCACACACATACTCCTGTGAAGGCAAATAATCAGATGCAATAAATGATGGGCCATGAAACCATTCGTCATACTGCAAAAACTGATGTACACTAATACCTCTTGATACCACATCAGCAGGGTTATCACTGGAGTTTACATATCTCCATTGCTCAGGCTGGGAGTAGTCCCTTATAACCATGACTCTGTTGGCTACAAAAACAGGGAACCTTTTAGTGTTGCTATGAATATAGTGAAGGACTGTTGTTGAATCTGTGTAGTACACTACCATCCAACAGTAAACTCCAACTCCTTCAGGATGTGTTGAGCAACCTTGACAGACACAGTTGCAGTTGTAAGTTTTAACCTAGGTATAGTCACCACCTTTTTGGGAGATAATCTTGATTTCCCCATGACAAGATTTGACTGAACTTGGTTTTCATCGTGAAGAACAAGGTATGATGCAGCACCATAACCAACTGTACTTGCATCGCTGAATAATACAAGACTTGAACCTGTCACATTACCAAACCCACTTGACTTGAAGCATCTTGGTATTGAAAGCTGCTCCAGTAAATGAAGACCTTGTATCCAATGTTGCCACCTTTCAGCTAGCTCATCTGGAATCCTCTCATCCCAGTCCAAACTCTCAACTTGACACAATTCTTGTAAGAGTTTCTTGGCTGGTAAGATGATTGGAGAGAGCAACCCAAGGGGATCATATAATGATGAGATAGTTGATAACAATCCTCTTCTGGTGAATGGATTATCCTTGAGCTCAATTGAGACCTTCAATGAGTCTTCTTTAAGATCCCATAACATTCCTAAGGCTTTTGTCATTAAACTCTCCATGTCAAGATTAAACTTGTCACTTTCAACCAAACAATCTTCAGCAGGAAAAGCTTTAAGGACATCACTTGAATTGCTGACAAATTTAGTTAACCTGAATCCTCCTTCACCAGTTGCAGATACCAAATCCTTCACCAACTTCACTGCTGTAGGAACATCAGCACATGACTTCAAACAGTCGTCAACAGAGAAATTGTGCCTTATGGTGTTGCCAACAGTTGAATCATACTTCTCATCTGCTTTGTCTGCTGTGGCCTTCAATGTAGTATTTGCAATACTCGGTGATGAGATTGCTCGGAAAATGTGAACATCCATTCGGAATTCTTCAAGAGGTCGATTGATGTCACCATTAGGCCACCACAAGAATCTAACATAGTCTTGATTCTCAGGTGGAATCTTTATTTGAAAGAACATAGCTTCAATATCTCCAATAAATGCATAAACCTCCTGCCGGAATCTAATGAGTACTCCCGTCAATGAATTGGTGAGGTTTGGACCATGTAGCAGAATATCATTTAATGACACACCTTCAAACTTGGCACTACAGTCAAAAACAACCCTAATCTTCCCTTTCTTGGGATGAAAAACTGCGTGATGAGGAAGATACCAAAAAGGAATCTTATTGACCTCATCATCCGGGATCTTGTAAGCATAGCCTTTTTCAAACAACTTGTTCATGAATGCTTTGTACTGCTGTCTGTAATCTTCACTATTCTTCATCTTCCTCCTTTGACACTTAGCTCTGCTAACAGCCTGCTTCTTATTGTTAGGAAGATTCACATTAGGATCTCTGAAAGGCATGGGTAGCTGAAAGTGACCATCTCTAAATTCAATGTCATCCTGGCACCTTTTCACAAATTTTGTGTCCTCAAAAGATAAGCCACGCTCATCAGGAACTGACCCAAGATCCCTTTCTGAAAAATCTAACTCAAAGTACTTCCTAATACTTTCAACAGTAATACTGTCATTAACATGTTGAACATCAGATACAAGTAACCTGTGACATGAAACCCCATTTGAACTAACCTTAACATGTACAGGCCCATTAACTGTCCATCCATGCAAATATCTTACTTCAAAGGGGCCATAACCCGAAGTGGGTACAACCTCTAAAGGTTGTAAAGCTGTTGGAGAGTTACTACCTATCAAAATTCCTATGTCTAACTCTGGCTAATACACTGGAATCTTATTGATAACACTTGATAAATGAGGCCAATCCTTTACCAATTCATACCTTGGAATTTGATCATGATTAACAAGAATATCCTTTTGTTTGAATACCTTTGGTAATACAACATCATTATTACCATGTATATCAGCAACCACAAGACCATTCACAATAAAGGTTTTAACCGTATCAGTCCCATGCATTGTTTGCAACTTGATAGCTGTTTCAATACCTTTACAGTTTAATTGATCCTTGATACTATCTTTAATGAAACAACCTGTACTGCCCGTATCATAAAAGGCATAAGTTTGTACTACATTGTCGCTACCCTTTACACGTAATTGCACAGGCAAGATTGATTGCAACACTTTATCAGAAATTGTACATGCAGAAGACCTCACATTACTTAGAGTCTGAGTATTACCTTGACCTGGAGTGCGACCTTCACCTTGAGTACCATCTTGACCCTTAGCACAACCTTGAACTGTACTTTCAGACTGTGCACTTGCTTGTGACACAATTGCACTGTTGCTGTCAAGCATCCTAAAATTCTCAATGTGCAGAGTGGTAGGATGCCTTTTATTACATGTCTTGCACTGCCGTCGATTGAGATACCTTTTTGAAGTGTGGTTATTGTCCAAACAACTGAAGCAAAGACGGTTGTCTTTAACAAATTCTCGTCTTTCATCCACACTCCTGTGCAGAAATTGAGGGCACTCCTCAAGGTCATGATGACCACTACAGAGTTGGCATTTCCTAGTATACTGGTTGACAGAATTTGATGGTTACACTGTCACTGCAAACGATTTTTGCTTGGTCTGACTTGAGCCATGATTTGCCTTTGCCTTTGAGAAAACACACACTTTACCCAAAGCTTCCCTGCTGAATACATGATCCATTGCTGCCTCTGCTGCATTCTGCACAAATTCCAATAATGTGGTGAAACACACATAAACGTCTTGCTTCCTGAGCTTTATCACATGATCCAACCACTTATTTTGAATATACACTGGCAGCTTTGAAATCACCCTCTGAAGGTTTGGCGAATCATTCAAAACCTGCATGTTTGATAATGACTGCATGGTATGATGATTACATTTCACAGGATACAAAGCATATTCCTGCAAAGATTCACTGTTATCACCTCTCACTTGTGGCCACTTGGTTAGCTTGTCTATGTATGCCATGTAAACCTTGTATGGATCTCCATACACTTTGTCCAGAAGTCTTTTTGCTTCAATGTATCCTTCAGATGCATTCATAAACATGCACCCAGCTATGAGTGACTTAGGCTTTCCTTCTAGATGCTGATTTCAGAAATACAGCCTATTGGAGTCTGATGCGGTGTGTGGCCCGATGCGGTCATTAAATGCCAACATGAATGATGCATATTCAAGAAGATCACCACAAAACTTGATCACTTCAGCATGAGGCAGCATCATAGCCGATGATAACTGTTGCTGATTTTGGTAGAATGACTCTGGGGCAGGTGCCATGGGTAGAAAAGGCACGGTGACATTGGGTTTATTTTGATGCACATTGTGATTGGGAATAAATGCTGGTGTTTCAGGGTTTGAAAATTTGTCTGTCGATGGAATAACTTCTTCCTGGAACACCTTCTCCCTCGCCCTTGCTGCTTCAATTTCACCATCCAACTTTAACAAATCTTCCTTGGCTTTTAATTCTGCCTGTTGTTGGGCTATTTCTGTTTGTTTCTCAAGCAGTGCCCTCTGTGCAAGCAAACTAGCTAACTTTGCCTTCTCCTGTATGAGAGAAGACTTTACACTTGATGCCATGCTTTTAACTGACCTCCTGGATTTATGTGACCTGCTTCGCAGTGAAGATCCGTCCATAGAATCCTTCAAATTTGCTTCTGTTGTGGCTATCCATTTATGCACCTGTAATCTGAATTCTAAGGCAGACAATTCTTTATCTTCAAACCTTTATATTTCTGACTGGTGCTCGTTGACAGGTAGTTGAGACAAGTAATCATTGTGGAGGTCTTTGTACTTCTTTAACCCTTCCTCAAACTCCTCCATGCCTGTGTTTACTAAATGGAGATTATTAGGCTTCTCCATACACTTGCTGACTTCATTCCGTTTTTTGTGAGGGCAGAGAGAGCAGCAGTCTGGTTGTTCTTGAGGGTGCGTAACTTCTCCTTGGCGTCACCATTGTCTTCTATGTTGTCCTTCTGATCAGTATTCATGTTAAAAATGAATGAACTATTGTTATGGGCGACACAAACTCAGAAACTCAACTTTAACCTTTATTCCGTTAACAGTAGTAGTAGTAGTAGTAGTAGTAGTAACAGTAGGTTCATTCCTGAAAGGAATTATTACAAACTTTAAATACATTATTAAATAACCCATAATATTCAATAAGTCATAACGGTGACATGATGTACCTTAATACATCTTGCAAAGCTAATTAAATATACTTTTCTAAACAAGACACTTTCATTGCCACTTTAAATCAAATTTTATATTTATAGGATAATCAAATGTTAAATGTCACAAATAAACCAATTAACGCCTTTTAACGCTTAAATGAATAAGACATATAAAACAAATATATATATAAGTTCGTCAAAAAACTTACATCTGTGTGCCCAAAATGAATCCTTTGAATTACGAAATATATACAACTGTTCTCCTTGAAGACCTTGCTTGAACTGCCAAAGAGACTTCATAATTTTAGGAAGTAAGATGAAATCGTAATTTGTTTACACCTCCCAACTTTTTAACTACCACTTACAAAAGTAACGACATTGTTTTACCAACTAGATGGGTTTGTGTTTCTGCATTAACATACTCAGCCTCATAAACAGATTAAACCTGTTTATCAAAATATACACCTACACATGCAGACACAATAAATAACCTTTAAGTTACAATACAAACTCTTTGAATTCAAAACACTTCCATGATTCACTTATTCACCTAAACAAAATTAAACATCTTCATGACTCAAATAATATATAATATCAAATGATAGACCATAAGAACAACATAGTATCACGTTACATTTAACATGAAAATCCTAGCCTTCAACTAATAACACTAGACTCTGAATAGGACGGACAATAACCGAAGAAACTGTCTTAATCTTGGCACTGCGAATTGTTCCTTTGTCATCAGGGTATACTTCTATCACTCGCCCCATTGGCCAGTGATTCCTTAGCTCAATGTCACTCTTTATCAAGACCACATTGCCAACAATTAGATTTCTTCTTGGTTCATTCCACTTTTGTCTAGTCTGTAAAGTGCTCAAATACTCTTTTCTAAATCTTGACCAAAACAGGTTGGTCAGATATTGAACGCATCTCCACCTTCTCCTCATGTAAACATCATCCTTTTGATACAAGCCAGGGGGAGGGATCACATAAGATTTTGGAATCAACAAATGGTTTGGAGTTAGTGGCTCAAGGTCATCTACGCTGTCACTTACAGTGGTTAACGGTCTTGAATTGACGATGCTCTCAACCTCACAAAGCAGAGTCCGTAAACTTTCATCATTTAGCCTTTCACCAAATTCCTTCACCAGTGCAGACATCACTTTTCTAACTGTTCTGATTTGGCGCTCCCAACAACCACCCATGTGGCTTGCTGCAGTTGGATTGAATTTCCATTCAATATGATGATGCAACAAATACTTCTCAATCTTCTTTTCCTCTATCTCATCAAGAGCTGCCTTAAGTTCTCTCTCAGCCCCATGGAAGTTGGTTCCATTATCACATCTGATAACCTTAGGATGACCTTTTCGAGAAACAAATCTTCGCAAAGCATTTATGAAAGAGTCAGATTGTAAAGTGTTTGCAGTTTCAATATGAATTGACCTACTAACCAAGCAGGTAAATATCACACTATACCTCTTTAACTCCTTTCTTCCTTCCTTGATGTAATAGGGTCCAAAGAGGTCAATACCAACATTACTGAATGGTGGTGAAGGTTCCAATCTGTCTGCTGGAAGATCAGCCATCTTTTGGCTTAAAGCTGGTTCTTTCAACTTCCTGCAAGTAACACAATGAAATAACACATTCCTGACAGTTGCATTAGCATTGATGATCCAATTCTTCGGCCTTAGATTTGAGAGAACATGGTTTCTACCTGAATGAGCTAATAATTCATGCTCATGTCGTATCAACAATGTAGTCACATGATGCTTCTTTGGTAACAGTATGGGATGTTTGGCATACTGTGGAATATCAGACCTTCTTATCCTACCTCCAACCTTCAATAATCCATCCTCAGAATCAAGAAAGGGATCAAGCTTATATATTGGACTACTCTTGCCAACTGACAATTCCCTTGATAAAGCCTTCACTTCATCACCAAACACCTCCCGTTGAACATACATTATGATTGCCCTTTCAGCATCAGTGGTTACACAACCTTTCCTTTTACCACTAAGGATTGACTTTAGTTGTTGAAATACAGAAACTGCCTTTTGTAACCTTGACCATGAAGAGAAATATTCAATTAATCTTGTAAACCCATGATGTTCTTCAGAAATTATGACCGCAGACACATGTTCACTCTTATCATCAACACAATCTGCACACACATACTCCTGTGAAGGCAAATAATCAGATGCAATAAATGATGGGCCAAGAAACCATTCGTCATACTGCAAAAACTGATGTACACTAATACCTCTTGATACCACATCAGCAGGGTTATCACTGGAGTTTACATATCTCCATTGCTCAGGCTGGGAGTAGTCCCTTATAACCCTGACTCTGTTGGCTACAAAAACAGGGAACCTTTTAGTGTTGCTATGAATATAGTGAAGGACTGTTGTTGAATCTGTGTAGTACACTACCTTGCCAACAGTAAACTCCAACTCCTTCAGGATGTGTTGAGCAACCTCGACAGACACAGTTGCAGCTGTAAGTTTTAACCTAGGTATAGTCACCACCTTTTTGGGAGATACTCTTGATTTTCTCATGACAAGATTTGACTGAACTTGGTTTCCATCGTGAAGAACAAGGTATGCTGCAACACCATAGCCAACTGTACTTGCATCGCTGAATAATACAAGACTTGAACCTGTCACATTACCAAACCCACTTGACTTGAAGCATCTTGGTATTGAAAGCTGCTCCAGTAAATGAAGACCTTGTATCCAATGTTGCCACCTTTCAGCTGGCTCATCTGGAATCCTCTCCTCCCAGTCCAAACTCTCAACTTGACACAATTCTTGTAACAGTTTCTTGGCTGGTAAGATGATTGGAGAGAGCAACCCAAGGGGATCATATAATGATGAGATAGTTGATAACAATCCTCTTCTGGTGAATGGATTATCCTTGAGCTCAATTGAGACCTTGAATGAGTCTTCTTTAAGGTCCCATAACATTGCTAAGGCTCTTGTCATTAAACTCTCCATGTCAAAATTAAACTTGTCACTTTCAACCAAACAATCTTCAGCAGGCAAAGCTTTAAGGACATCACTTGAATTGCTGACAAATTTAGTTAACCTGAATCCTCCTTCACCAGTTGCAGATACCAAATCCTTCACCAACTTCACTGCTGTAGGAACATCAGCACATGACTTCAAACAGTCGTCAACAGAGAAATTGTGCCTTATGGTGTTGCCAACAGTTGAATCATACTTCTCATCTGCTTTGTCTGCTGTGGCCTTCAATGTAGTATTTGCAATACTCGGTGATGAGATTGCTCCGAAAATGTGAACATCCATTCGGAATTCTTCAAGAGGTCGATTGATGTCACCATTAGGCCACCACAAGAATCTAACATAGTCCTGATTCTCAGGTGGAATCTTTATTTGAAAGAACATAGCTTCAATATCTCCAATAAATGCATAAACCTCCTGCCGGAATCTAATGAGTACTCCCGTCAATGAATTGGTGAGGTTTGGACCCTGTAGCAGAACATCATTTAATGACACACCTTCAACCTTGGCACTACAGTCAAAAACAACCCTAATCTTCCCTTTCTTGGGATGAAAAACTGCGTGATGAGGAAGATACCAAAAAGGAATCTTATTGACCTCATCATCCGGGATCTTGTAAGCATAGCCTTTTTCAAACAACTTGTTCATGAATGCTGTGTACTGCTGTCTGTAATCTTCACTATTCTTCATCTTCCTCCTTTGCCACTTAGCTCTGCTAACAGCCTGCTTCTTATTGTTAGGAAGATTCACATTAGGATCTCTGAAAGGCATGGGTAGCTGAAAGTGACCATCTCTAAATTCAATGTCATCCTGGCACCTTTTCACAAATCTTGTGTCCTCAAAAGATAAGCCACGCTCATCAGGAACTGACCCAAGATCCCTTTCTGAAAATCTAACTCAAAGTACTTCCTAATACTTTCAACAGTAACACAGTCAGTAACATGTTAAACATCAGATACAAGTAACCTGTGACATGAAACCCCATTTGAACTAACCTTAACATGTACAGGCCCATTAACTGTCCATCCATGCAAATATCTTACTGCAAAGGGGCCATAACCCGAAGTGGGTACAACCTCTAAAGGTTGTAAAGCTGTTGGACAGTTACTACCTATCAAAATTCCTATGTCTAACTCTGGCTGATACACTGGAATCTTATTAATAACACTTGATAAATGAGGCCAATCCTTTACCAATTCATACCTTGGAATTTGATCATGATTAACAAGAATATCCTTTTGTGTGAATACCTTTGGTAATACAACATCATTATTACCATGTATATCAGCAACCACAAGACCATTCACAATAAAGGTTTTAACCGTATCAGTCCCATGCATTGTTTGCAACTTGATAGTTGTTTCAATACCTTTACAGTTTAATTGATCCTTAATATTATCTTTAATGAAACAACCTGTACTGCCCGTATCATAAAAGGCATTAGTTTGTACTACATTGTCGCTACCCTTTACACGTAATTGCACAGGCAAGATTGATTGCAACACTGTATCAGAAATTGTACATGCAGAAGACCTCACATTACTTAGAGTCTGAGTATTACCTTGACCTGGAGTGCGACCTTCACCTTGAGTACCATCTTGACCCTTAGCACAACCTTGAACTGTACTTTCAGACTGTGCACTTGCTTGTGACACAATTGCACTGTTGCTGTCAAGCATCCTAAAATTCTCAATGTGCAGAGTGGTAGGATGCCTTTTATTACATGTCTTGCACTGCCGTCGATTGAGATACCTTTTTGAAGTGTGGTTATTGCCCAAACAACTGAAGCAAAGACGGTTGTCTTTAACAAATTCTTGTCTTTCATCCACACTCCTGTGCAGAAATTGAGGGCACTCCTCAAGGTCATGATGACCACTACAGAGTTGGCATTTCCTAGTATACTGGTTGACAGAATTTGATGGTTACACTGTCACTGCAAACGATTTTTGCTTGGTCTGACTTGAGCCATGATTTGCCTTTGCCTTTGAGAAAACACACACTTTACCCAAAGCTTCCCTGCTGAATACATGATCCATTGCTGCCTCTGCTGCATTCTGCACAAATTCCACTAATGTGGTGAAACACACACAAACATCTTGCTTCCTGAGCTTTATCACATGATCCAACCACTTATTTTGAATATACACTGGCAGCTTTGAAATCTCCCTCTGAAGGTTTGGCGAATCATTCAAAACCTGCATGTTTGATAATGACTGCATGGTATGATGATTACATTTCACAAGATACAAAGCATATTCCTGCAAAGATTCACTGTTATCACCTCTCACTTGTGGCCACTTGGTTAGCTTGTCTATGTATGCCATGTAAACCTTGTATGGATCTCCATACACTTTGTCCAGAAGTCTTTTTGCTTCAATGTATCCTTCAGATGCATTCATAAACATGCACCCAGCTATGAGTGACTTAGGCTTTCCTTCTAGATGCTGATTTCAGAAATACAGCCTGTTTGGAGTCTGATGCGGTGTGTGGCACGATGCGGTCATTAAATGCCAACATGAATGATGCATATTCAAGAAGATCACCACAAAACTTGATCACTTCAGCATGAGGCAGCATCATAGCCGATGATAACTGTTGCTGACTTTGGTAGAAGGACTCTGGGGCAGGTGCCATGGGTAGAAAAGGCACGGTGACATTGGGTTTATTTTGATGCACATTGTGATTGGGAACAAATGCTGTTGTTTCAGGGTTTAAAAATTTGTCTGTCGATGGAATAACTTCTTCCTGGAACACCTTCTCCCTCGCCCTTGCTGCTTCAATTTCACCATCCAACTTTAACAAATCTTCCTTGGCTTTTAATTCTGCCTGTTGTTGGGCTATTTCTGTTTGTTTCTCAAGCAGTGCCCTCTGTGCAAGCAAACCAGCTAACTTTGCCTTCTCCTGTATGAGAGAAGACTTTACACTTGATGCCGTGCTTTTAACTGACCTCCTGGATTTATGTGACCTGCTTCGCAGTGAAGATCCGTCCATAGAATCCTTCAAATTTGCTTCTGTTGTGGCTATCCATTTATGCACCTTTAATCTGAATTCTAAGGCAGACAATTCTTTATCTTCAAACATTTATATTTCTGACTGGTGCTCGTTGACAGGTAGTTGAGACAAGTAATCACTGTGGAGGTCTTTGTACTTCTTTAACCCTTCCTCAAACTCCTCCATGCCTGTGTTTACTAAATGGAGATTATTAGGCTTCTCCATACACTTGCTGACTTCATTCCGTTTCTTTGTGAGGGCAGAGAGAGCAGCAGTCTGGTTGTTCTTGAGGGTGCGTAACTTCTCCTTGGCGTCACCATTGTCTTCTACGTTGTCCTTCTGATCAGTATTCATGTTAAAGATGAATTAACTATTGTTATGGGCGACACAAACTCAGAAACTCAACTTTAACCTTTATTCCGTTAACAGTAGTAGTAGTAGTAGTAGTAGTAGTAGTAGTAGTAGTAGTAGTAACAGTAGTAACAGTAGGTTCATTCCTGAAAGGAAT
>NC_090736.1:39677126-39679626 GCF_036898095.1 Palaemon carinicauda | reverse complement strand
GACAAACATGCAATAAGGTAAATGCCTAACCTAGAATAATGAAAAATGTGATAAGGTATATATACAAAACACTTAAAACATGTTAGTTGAAAAAATCATATAAAGCACTGAGATATTTGAAATCATGAGATCCCGGATTCAGCCAGGACACGGAAGAGAATAAAAAAAAGTACACATCGCGAAAAATAAAAGGGAGACAAACCAAACCCTGTCATACCTCTACAGGTAAAATTCTCTGGTATATCACTCGCAGAAATACCCCAAGTAGAAAGCTGCTTAGATGAACTTCCTTCAGGATGACATGGCTCGACCCCAAAGAGGCTATATATATAAATGAATATAAATATTTCCTCTTTCTCTCTGTCTATATATATATATATATATATATATATATATATATATATATATATAAATATATATATATATATATATATATATATATATATATATATATATATATATATATATATATATATATAGATATATATATATGTATATATACATATATATTTGTATATATATATATATATATATATATATATATATATATATATATATATATGTACATATAAATACATACATAAATATATATATATATATATATATATATATATATAGATATATATATGTATGTATATATATATATATATATATATATATATATATATATATATATATATATACATATATATATATATATAAATATTTGTATAAACTTATATATATATATATATATATATATACAGCATATATATATATATATATATATATATATATATATATATATATATATATATAAATATATATATATATATATATATATATATATATGTATATATATATATATATATATATATATATATATATATATATATATATATATATACAATGTGTGTGTATGCACATAAAATGCACAACCATCACGTACAGTACATACATACATATGTATGTGTCTGTTTTTATATGCAAAGTGCATGCACAGGATATTATTAGGTCTTCCAATAGAGAGGTATATCTATGGGGAAAAATTTTATAGTCATTGGCACAATCATCTTTCATATTTTTAATGAAGGTTGGAGTACTTGTATCGAAATTTTCACTGCATAAGCAGATTCATGAATTATCAACCATTTACATCGTGTCAAGTGGTAATTAACGAGCCCGCTTCGTCGAAGGTCAATCTTAATGGTTCATTACGAGAATGTTGTTGGGGTTTTGTAAGTGACATGAGAAGGGAGAGAGAGAGAGAGAGAGAGAGAGAGAGAGAGAGAGAGAGAGAGAGAGAGAGAGAGAGAGAGAGCTTTTTCGTAGTTAGAAGCCTAAATGTAATAAATAAAGTTTATTATTACGACATGACTTAATGGATGTAAAAATTGGATAATTAACTTAATAAACCAATGTAAAATTTAGATAATTAACTTAATAACCAATGTAAAGTTTGGATAATTAACTTAATAAACTAACGTATAAATTGGGTAAATTAACCTAATAACAAATTTAAAAATTGGATAATCAACTGAATAAACTAATTTAGAATTTCGATACTTATCTTAATAAACCATCTAATATAGTGAAGGAAAATAAAAATCTTGAGTACAATGTTTCGAAATCATTTTAGAATAGATGAAATAGAGTTTAAAGCAGATTCAAGGAGCACTAGACCAACACTATAGATTACAGTCGCACATTTTTCTAACGTGGTGAAAGGTAACACCCCTCTAATTGGAGGGCGTTGATGACAGGTTTAGGATATTGAAGGTTAAACCCATGGATTGTAAGATGCAATGTAAGGTCTGCCTATTTCATTCATGAACTTCATGTGTACTACAATAAGAGATTTGTCGATTACAGTAAAATAAGAATACAATGAATTTCACCTAGTATGGTTATTATTAGTCAACAATGAACTGATATTACACAAAATCTATAATAGAATTCTGTCCTACATCAAATCATTTAAACTTTCCTTTTATTCTTTCGTTTTTTTTCGACATTTATGGAAAGGTAGATAGAAATCTTACTTAATGGTTAAAGGTGTCTGGTTTCAGTTCCAGTTTCATCAGAGTTGATACTCACCAGAACGTCAGCTGGGGAAGCCCAACTCCACACAGTGATACCGAGCCACAGCAGTGTCCCTCAGTAAACAGCTTAAACGCACAATTCCGGTCCGGGATTGATCTGCTGCCATGCGAATGTTAGGCGAACACGTTGCCACGGCAGCTTCCATATCTTAATTCCTGTAATTGGAGAAGACTTACCGTACAGGGGATATAAATTGGTAGATAAGTTCCCAAATCACCCGACTAGTACAGAAAATGCCATAAAGGCACAACAGATGTTGATTACAGTAGGCTATAAAATACTGAGCTTATGTGATGATGTCAATCCAATACTGCTTAAAAAGTAGGATATCTGGTATCAAGAAATATGTTGAGGAACACATGGTTTGGGTTCCAAGTTTGTCAGTTTGTGTACTCGTTGGTCTTTTGTCTTTCTGTCT
>NC_090736.1:39664626-39669626 GCF_036898095.1 Palaemon carinicauda | reverse complement strand
CCATTACATACTGGGTGGCTCAGCTCCTGTGTGTTGGAGTAGAGGTCATATTCATTAAGATCCCAGAGAGAGGAAGACATCGTAGTAGAACATATCAAAATAAAATATATGAAGTGTGCTTCTTGCTATATTTCATTCAGGGGAATGAAAAAAAATGGCAGTTTTTATTTCTTATGTGACGTTTAACAAAAGAAACAGGAGAGATGAAGTCTATAATTATTTATTAAGGTTTTTTAAATAAACAAAGATGGGATGGATTCTTTGGCTTTTGACTGATGATTATTAAGAGAAACAGGTAAAGGAGGAAAATCTTGGCTTTTGACTAATGCTTTTCAAGAAAAAAATCTGAGAAGAGATGAAGTTTTTAGCTGTTAAGGGATGTTTATCAAGTGGAACAGAGAAGTGATGAATTCTTG
This sequence comes from Palaemon carinicauda, assembly GCF_036898095.1. Taxonomy (NCBI): domain Eukaryota; kingdom Metazoa; phylum Arthropoda; class Malacostraca; order Decapoda; family Palaemonidae; genus Palaemon; species Palaemon carinicauda. Next base: position 39,669,210 of record NC_090736.1, on the reverse strand, counting down.
AGCTTTTAACTGATGTTAACGAAGAAGATCATATCATAGAAATTGTAAACATCAGCTTCTTATGATGTATAATATGAGGAGGAGTGAAGAGATAGTCTTTAGCTTTCCAACGATGTTTATGTAAACAAAGAAACAAATAATAAAGTCTTCCGCTCTTAAAGAGCAACAGATAGAGGAGGATGCTTCATCTCTCATTCATTCTCTGTTACTCTTGTTATACACAAAGTCAAGAGTTATTAGTTTCCGACTGAAGTCTGTTAGTTGGAACATAGGAAGGATAAAGTCCTCAGATTCTGGCTGATGTTTATCAAATGTAACGTCAAGGAATGAAGTCCCCATCTTTCTTTTGATGTTCGTCAAGGTGAATTAGAAGAACAATAATAAAATCTCCAGTTTTATAGCAACAAAGAGGATAAAATCTAATTTTCTTATGATAATTAAATCCAGTAGTTTTTCTTGAAAATCTACCATAAAAGTTTCTTATGTACTTGACAAATAAACAGTGTCAGACTTTTAAAAGCTATCGCTTGGCTCTACGAAAGCTTTTCTTTCAATTTCCTAAAATTACATTATCTGATTAAACCGTAATTAGGTCACCTCACATGAATAATAACGACCTCGTTAATTACTCGAGTGAGCACAGAATCTTATACGAGTAGTTTTCGTTACATAAAGAAGAGAAAAATCCTCCTATAAGAGTTACGATAATCGTATGGGAGAAGAATGTTTAATCAACGCTTTTTAATTTAAGGATGATATGATCTTCATTAAAATACCATTCAAACTTCTTTTAAGGAAATGTTAAAGGTCAACATAGTTTCCTCCCCATGATATATAAAAATGTATTCATATTGAAAAAAGGTCGACTTATAATCTTATGTGAATGAATAAGTTATTAGATTGAAGAGATTTCGTATTTAGATAAAATGTTTATCAATGACTGTGTTCACGTACACTGATACAATGACGCTCTATCAGATTATATATATATATATATATATATATATATATATATATATATATATATATATATATATATATATATATATATATATATATATATATATATATTTATATATATATATATATATATATATATATATATATATATATATATATAATATATATATATATATATATATATATATATATATATATATATATATATATATATATATATATATATATATATATATACAGAGAGAGAGAGAGAGAGAGAGAGAGAGAGAGAGAGAGAGAGAGAGAGAGAGACCTTTAGCATTAATAAAGATATAGAACCAGTTTCGTCGGAATAGTTACAAATTGCTCGGAAATTTAATGAAGCTGCCAGGAGTCACGATATTCTCTTTTTTTTGGGGGGGGAGGGAATGAATTATTCGTAAAAACGTTTAACTTAAGAAACGTCACGAAAACAAAGACATTATGTTTTTTTTTAGCAGTGAATAGTTATTTGAATCATGAGTGTCAATGTTAACAAGTGGATAATGTGCGTGTCAGGGTTTCTACGTTCGTACATGTATCTGTGTGTGCCGGCACATGTATATATATATATATATATATATATATATATATATATATATATATATATATATATATATATATATATATGTATATATATATATATATATATATATATATATATATATATATATATATATATATATACATATATATATATATATATATATATATATAAATATATGTATATATATATATATATATATATATATATATATATATATATATATTTATATATATATATATATATATATATATATATATATATATATATATGTGTGTGTGTGTGTGTGTATGTATGTATGTATGTATGTATGTATGCAAGACTTTAACTATATCTTGCCTAATGTTTGTTTTCTTGCATATATCCAAATCCCTCAATATCAAAGAATTTATTTCATCAATCATTCTTTTCATCATTGATTGATATGTTTCAACATATCTATTCATACACCATTAACTTCTTGGATACATAATTTTGCTTACACGTCGAAATTCTCTCGATAGCTAAATTACTTTTGTACCCAAAGAGAAGAGAGAAAGGTATTTATTGTGAAGTATTAGTATAATTCAAAGGCCTTAGTTTTATTCCACTTAAAATGACAATTTTGTTTTTCTTGAAATAGTAAAATACAAAATTCATACACACATGAAAGAAACAAATAACGATGATGGTTAAGCTCTACTTATTGTTGCTTAAACATTTTTAGGACAACTCAAAGATGGGTCAGATATAAAATATAATATGTAGCCTACTCATACGACAATATCGCCGAGTTTGTCGAATATTTCAAGTTCGAGGTGAAGACGAAAAAAATTTGACATATGTAAATACCTGTGAAGAAAAATTATCACAATGATGAGAATTGGAAGAGTAAAACAGTAGTGTACGTGGCCGTGTTGATTGGTAAGAACTGTTGGTGTGCATGTGGACTATGCGTAGTGTGAAAATAGCCCCTTCATGCAAAGGTTTAAATCTTTCCGTGTGATTCGAAGTCCTTCAGGTGGAATGTTTTCTTTTATAGGTAAATAATGTTAATACGGGGTAATCTTATTCGGTTAAATTCATATGAAATTTTAGGCTGCTCAAAATAAGGAACTGTTTTTCTTGAAAAAGAAAGATTGGAGAAATGATTCGTGTACGAATAGTTAAATTAAGTAATCATATTTTCAGACAATCATTGTATATTGAATACAATCGAAATCGAAAATCAATTGGAAATACATATGTGTAGTGCTGCTGTGCTTTGGAGTGGGAAAGGGAGAAAAGATATAAAAGCCGGAATAAGGCTCACTTTATTCAAGTTATGCATCGAAATATCTTGAGATGGTCTGTACACGTAGAGAGAATTAAGGAAGGGGGAATGGGAGAAAGACAATTTGCTACCTGAAGAGATGGAAGACATCTTAGAATAAAAGGACTTTAATATCTAGGACACGTAATCCTGCTCATCTTCACTATATAATTATAAAGAGCAAGTGTCTGGATATATATATATATATATATATATATATATATATATATATATATATATATATATATATATATATATATATATATACATATATATATATATATATATATATATATATATATATATATATATATATATATATATATATATATATATAATTACTAACAAAGCTACAACCCTAGTTGGAAAAGCAAGATGCTATAACCCCAAGGGCTCCAATGGGGAAAAATAGCCCAGTGAGGAAAGGAAATAAGGAAATAAATAAATGATGAGAACAAATTAACAACAAATCCTTCTAAAACGAATAACAACGTCCAAACAGATATCTCATATATAAACTATAACAAGACTCATGTCAACCTGGTCAACATAAAAACATTTGCTGCAACTTTGAGCTTTTGAATTTTCTACTGATTCAACTACCCGATTAGAAAGATCATTCCACAACTTGGTAACAGCTGGAATAAAACTTCTAGAATACTGTGTAGTATTTAGCCTCATGATGGAGAAGGCCTAGCTATTAGAATTAACTGCCTGCTTAGTATTACGAACATGATAGAATTGTCCAGGGAGATCTGAATGTAAACGATGGTCAGGATTATGAAAAATCTTATGCAACATGCATAATGAAATAATTGAACGACGGCGCCAAAGATTAATATCTAGATCAGGAATAAGAAATTTAATAGACCGTAAGTTTCTGTCCAAGAAATTAAGATGAGAATCAGCAGCTGAAAGCCTGACAGGAGAACAGTACTCGAAACAAGGTAGCAGGAAAGAATTAATGCACTTCTTCAGATAGATTGATCACCGAAAATCTTGTAAGACTTTCTCAATAAACCAATTTTTTGTGCAATGGAAGAAGATAGAGATCTAATGTATTTCTTAAAAGTAAATTTGCTGTACAGAATCACACCTAAAATTTTAAAAGAGTCATAGAAATTTAAAGAAACAATATCAATACTCAGATCCGGATGTTGAAGAGCCACCGTCCTTGACCTACTTATAATCATACTTTGAGTTTTGTTAGGATTCAACTTCATATCCATAATTTGCACCAAACACTAATTTTAGCTAGATCTCTATTAAGGGATTCAGCAACCCCAGATCTACATTCAGGGGATGGAATTGATGCAAAGAGAGTATCATCATCTGCATATGCAACAAGCTTGTTTTCGACTCCAAACCACATGTCATGTGTATATAATAGGAAAAGTAATGGGCCAAAAACACTACCCTGTCGAACACCAGATATCACATTCTTATACTCACTAAGGTGCCCATGAACAACAACTCTTTGAGATCTATTACTTAAAACATCAATAATAATGCTAAGAAACGACCCACCCACTCCCTACTGTTTGAGTTCGAAAACAAGTGCCTCATGATTAACACTGTCAAAGGCAGCACTGAAATCAAGGCCAATCATACGAACTTCCTGACCACAATCAAGGGATTTCTGTACATAATTGGAGATTGTAAGAAGGGCATCACATGCTCCAAGGCCTTTATGAAAACCTAATTGCAAACTAGGGAATAGACGATTACCTTCAGAAAACCTATTAAGACGTTTTGCTAGAAGACGTTCAAA
>NC_090736.1:39652126-39659626 GCF_036898095.1 Palaemon carinicauda | reverse complement strand
CCGAAGTAAACAATACTCGTACGCGTAGTCGGTGCTCATAGCGCCTGAAGTTTTTTATTTCCGCCGATAGAAGGCAGCACATCGACCTCGGAGGGACCCTCAATTAGCGCGGCTTGGGTCAGTCCTCTGTTCTCGTCGGCTTCTTGCGGTTGTGCACTGTGCGTTCTGATATTAACTGTGCTTTAATCGTGATTTTTTACGTGCATCCATTAACGATAATTTACGTAAAGTATGGGTCCCAAGAGGCTTAGTTTTGCCAGTGGTAGTGGTGGTGGTGAGAAAAGGAAGAAGGAAATGCTTTCTATAGAAATTAAGCAGGAAATTAATGAAAAACATGAGCGTGGCATCCGCGTGAGTGAACTTGCTAAACAGTATGGCCGTAATATGTCGACGATCTCGACAATCCTTAAACAGAAGGAAGCTATCAAAGCAGTGAAACCTTCTAAGGGGATCACTATAATTTCCAAACGCCGTACCCCTATCATAGAAGAGATGGAACGACTTCTACTAGTGTGGATTAAGGATAGAGAGATCGTTGGCGACACCATCACCGAAACCGTTATCTGCGAGAAGGAGCACGCCATCTTCACGGACTTGAAGGAGGAGAGCTCTGGGGGTGATGCTGGGGAGAGTTCAACCGAGCCTTCCTCAGATGATTTCAAGGCATCTCGTTGCTGGTTCGAGAAATTTAAGAAACGGTCCGGGATTCATTCAGTTGTTCGCCACGGAGAGGCTGCTAGTACGGACACAAAGGCTGCAGCTTACTTTGTTAAGAACTTCGAAAAGATCGTGCAGGAAGAAGGCTACGTAGAGCAGCAGGTGTTCAATTGTGATGAAACCGGGTGGTTTTGGAAGAAGATGCCGAGTCGAACCTACATCACTGCCGAAGAGAAGAAATTGCCTGGGCATAAGCCAATGAAGGATCGGTTGACTCTTGCTCTATGTGCCAACGCTAGCGGGGACTTTAAAGTCAAGCCCTTGCTTGTTTACCATTCGGAGAACCCTAGGGCCTTTAAAGCACACAACGTCGATAAGGATCAGCTTCATGTTTTCTGGCGATCCAACTCGAAGGCCTGGGTCACTAGGCAATTCTTTGTGCAATGGGTAAACCAAGTTTTCGGTCCTTCTGTTAAGAAGTATCTTCATGAGCAGAAATTGCCTTTAAAGTGCCTGCTATGCCTTGACAATGCACCCGCTCACCCCCCCCCCCCCCCCGGACTTGAAGATGATATCTTTGATGAATTCAAGTTCATAAAGGTGCTGTATCTTCCACCAAATACCACCTCTATCCTCCAGCCCATGGACCAGCAACTCATCTCTAATTTTAAGAAGCTGTACACCAAGCACTTATTCAAGCAGTGCTTTAATGTCACGCAAAGCACCAACTTAACTTTGCGTGAATTTTGGAGGGACCACTTCAACATCATGCACTGCTTGAAGATCATAGATCAGGCTTGGGTGGGATTAACTCGATGGACCCTCAATTCTGCATGGAAGAAGCTGTGGCCTGATGCAGTTTCTCCTCGAGATTTCGAGGGTTTTGACCCCGAACCTGATCCCGTGGTCGGTGCAGCGGAAGCCGTAGAGGAAATCGTCTCCCTTGGCAAGTCCATGGGTCTGGAGGTAGACGCAGATGACGTTACGGAACTCGTCGCCGAACATCACGACGAACTGACGACGGATGAGCTCAAGGAACTCCATGCTATGTCGGAGCACATGAGTGATGACGAGGAAGAGAGAGAGGAGGTAGAACATGTGTTAGGTTCAGCGCAAATAAAAGAGGTGTTAGGAAAATATCAAGACGTGGTCGACTTCATCGACAAATACCATCCAAAGAAATTGCAGGTTTGTCATGTAGTTTCTCAATTCGATGATGTTTGCCTAACTCACTTTCGAAACATTCTGAAAAGCCGTACCAAGCAATTATCTATCGATGCTTTCTTTAAAAAAACTGCGAAGCGAACTCGCGATGAAGAGGATGTAAGTGAACCGAAGAAAACGGCAAAGAGTAAAGCGGAAGAAAGTGAAACTCAGAAAACGGAAAAGAGTGAAGCAAAAGAAATTTAGTCAATTTTAAATGTAAGTGATAGTGATTAAAATTACGTAATCATCAAAGAGAAAAAAAGAAAATGTAAAAAAAAATATAAAATATAAAAATGAAAAAAAATAAGCTAAGTTATGTTAAAGTTCACTTAGTGTAAGTTAGAATAAGATACGGTAGTGTTACGTTTATCGTAGTTAACCTCTCTTCCTCCTCGACGTCCGTCCGTCTCCTCTCTCCTCTCTGCGTAGCAAAGACGAACAACACCTGCGCTGGAGTTTCTAAGGTAAAGTGACGCTAAAAACCCGTTTCTTATTTATCATTTTTTTGCTAATTCTTCTTATTTACATGTCTATTCTTCTTATTTACATGTCTATTATCTAATTTAGTGTTCATTATTCTCATGGGAAAATTATGTGTAGTAGTTTATTAAGAAGTTATCATAGGTTTTTGGGCTCAACCACGGATTAATCCTATTTCAATGTATTCTTATGGGAAAATTCGTTTCGACATCCGAACAATTTCTACATCCGAAGTTGGTTCTGGAACGGAATAAATTCGTATGTAGAGGTTCCACTGTATATATATATATATATATATATATATATATATATATATATATATATATATATATATATATATATATATATATATATATATATGATCAACCCTCAAGGCCCCTTGCCATGAAGCTGGTACCAGAGAGGCCCAGGCAAGGGCTGCTGATGACTCAAAAAGAAGCCTAATAGGCTCCCCAAGGATGGTGATGGTGGAAACACTACAAGAAATTATCAAGCTTAAGCGAGTCTTGAAATCCCATCGACCATATTGATAGGAAGGGCCTTTCCAATAAGCAATAACAACAATATTGAATCATGTTATATCTTCCATTTTCTACTTCCATTCTCTTTACATTTATATATATATATATATATATATATATATATATATATATATATATATATATATATATATATATATATATATATATATATATATATATATATATTTTATATATATATATATATATATATATATATATATATATATATATATATATATATGTGTGTGTGTGTGTGTGTGTGTATTATATATATATATATATATATATATATATATATATATATATATATATATATATATATATATATATATATATATATATATATATATATATATACATATATATATATATATATATATATGTGTGTGTGTGTGTGTGTATTTATATATATATATATATATATATATATATATATATATATATATATATATATATATATATATATGCATAGTAACTAATTTGGCAGAGGATTTTTTTACAATAGCATGTCCTACAGTTTTTGGCAATGGGCCTAACTTTTGACTAAGTATTGTAACTGCAAGGCAATAGTTTACACAAGTATAGGCAGTGGGTCTTGCCTTTTGTTAAAAAGCAAGATTGCAAGGCAGGACATAAGATGATAGTATTCTTAGTCCTACCGAGGGAGGAACCTATTGGGGAGGGAAGACCGTCGAGAGGGAAGCTGAGAATTACATGGAGAGATAATGTAATAGATGATCTGAAGAGATTTTTGGTGGAAGATGATGCCTTTGGAGAGGGCGTATCAAGCAACCGACTCCTTAATTTAGGGATTACGGTGGGAAACAAGATATATATATATATATATATATATATATATATATATATATATATATATATATATATATATATATATATATATATATATATATATATATGTATATATATATATATATATATATATATATATATATATATATATATATATATATATATATATATATATATATTTATTTATAAAAGTAATACACACATATATGTATACTTACGTATGTGTGTATTTGTAAATATATATATATATATATATATATATATATATATATATATATATATATGCATATGAATATATTCATATATAAAGATAGATATATAGATCGATAGATAAATAGATATATAAGATGTATCATGATGCATGGTACGAATTTGTCCGTGATTCAAATTCCATGTAAAAGAATTTTATAATTATCTGAAAATATTCATCAAAACTTCAAATAACTACGGAAGATACGGAGGAAGCAAACATATTTAAAATGTTTCTAGTTTCTGATCTCAATGGAGAGGTTCGTAAATTACCTCAAAGTTTCATAAACTACCGATGGAGTTAATTTTCGTTTAATTAGATTCTTTGAGCTACTTACTAAGGTACATACAAATACTGCATTAAGACAGCGTAAATCTGTTTTAACAATAGAAAAAAAAAATAGGGGGTGAAAAGTAAAAAAAAAAAAATGTTCTTGGATTTGAATTATTTTGCATGCATTACAGACATACTAATTCCAATAACGATGATGAAAATAATTTTGTAAGAATAATGATATATAAATAGGGGAGTATTACGTTCCAATTTTTGACAGGAAAGCGATAATTGCAGGCTGTATAAACATGCCCAGATGGCTGTTGCAGATTAGTAGTCCGGCATGGAGGTAATCTTTTTTTATTATTATTATTATTATTACTCGATAATTTTGTGTAATCTTCTGTGATTAACTATTACGTATATTGATCACTAAGGTAAAATGGGAAGGTATATGAGATGGTAATTGCATATAACAAATGAACCTTAATTTTGTAAAAATGAATATTAATTAAAGCATACGTAAATCACTTTCATATGTGTTCCTTTTCAAAGTTATCTCCGCAATTGTTTTATTTTAAGAAACTCAAATCGCATAAATTTTATGGTAAAGATGCAATCCATCGAACAGAAATATGGAAGCAGAAATAAAAATGCGTTGGAAAATAAAATTCGTGTCGTATCTTAGGTTTTAAACAAATCCAGCTCTCCCAACAAAAATCATTATTTTAAAAAGAAATTTGTCAACCATCCTTGGCTGTTCATTTTAGAGGAAAATTATGAAATATATTTGAATTATTTTCATTGGCTCTGGTCGTGACAGAAAAGAAAAATAATGATTAATCAGGAAAGTTTTTCCTCTTTAGTTTAAAAAGATTGCTTGTTCCCGAAAAGTCTTCTCTGAAATCCTGAAATTAGAAGAAAATATGTATTGAATTTTCAAGAAAGAGAAGGTACACGGTTGGCCAAAGAACCAGCCACCAGTTGAGATACTAGCGCTAGAGAGTTATTGGGTATTTTGATTGGCCAGATAGACCTACATTGGATCCCGGTCTGGTTACGGCTCGTTTTTTCTTTGCCTACATATTCACCGAATAGTCTGATATATGCTTTATACATTCTCCTTATACGTCTGAAAACACATAGATAACCTCAGGGGTTAATTACCGTACTGTAATTGTTCAGTGGCTACTTTCCACTAGGTAATGGTAGAAGAGCCTCTCTGTCTATAGTAAGCAGCGCTTTTAGGAAAAGGATATTCCAAAATCAAACTATTGTTCTCTGGTTTTGGGTAGTGCCGTAGCCACTGCACTATAGCCTTCCTTTGTCTTTGGTTCGAGTTCTCTTGCTTGAGGGTACACTACGGCACACTATTCTCTGTTCCTTATTAACGTTCATCGCTGGGCTATTTCCCATGATGGAGCCCTTGGAATAGCATCCTACTTTTCCAACTAGGGTTGTAGCTTAGCTAGTAGTAATAATAATAATGGAGACGTATGCTTGAATTGTCTTTATCGTAAGGTAATCAATTTCGCTTCTCAGTGCCCTTAATAAACGGAAGAATGAACGCTTTCACTCAGTCACTATGATAATGGTCATATGCAGGGAAAACGTGATTGGGGAACAATAATTATTCGTTTTTTTTGTTCGAAGGTTTAAAGGTCGTTCATGAATAGCAGAGGCTAAGGCCAGGACAATGCCCTAGAGACTAACCTTATGTACATACGATCACCACTCAAGCCCCCTCTCCACCCAAGTTAGGACCAGGGAGGGCCAGGCATTGGCTGCTGATGGGTCAGCAGAAAGACCTCTAGGTTTCCTCAAACCACCCCTTTATCTGTAGCTCACAAAGAGGGCGGGGTTGTAGACACTGATATAAAATATCGAGCTTGAATAGGCATTGAACTCCCGTCCAACAGACTGATAGGTAGGGACGTTTCCAATAGGCCACCTCATTGTAATAATTGAAATTACAAAATATGATTTTCTTGATAAATTGTCGTATTAATCTGATCAAAGGAATTAATGCAAGTAGCAATGTTATCTTTTACATTAATAATTTTCTAAACCATGAATTTTGATAGTTCTATATTATTAGAAACATAATATTTTCTATTTATTAGTCTGGAAAAACTAAGGGGAATCCCAATAAAAACATGGGTGTAAGCCATCTTTACTTGGGAAAATCTGAAGGTTATAAGGATATTGAGCCAAGTTGTCAGTGGCAACCTTAGGAAATGAACCTTCCTAAATAGAAGAGGGCAGTCGGTGCCGGTTCAGTACTGGGGCGGGAGGGGTAGTAAGGGAGGGAATAAAAGCCCTTTGGAGGAATCCTCCCCTCCTCCCTATTTCCGTGGGTATTTGATAACCAGAACTCCGAGATTACTCCGAACGGAATGGTTTCTCCGAAATTAATTATTCTTCCTTGAGAGGATTCATTTAGGCTCTTCCCTCGGGATTAGGTGCTCACGTTATTAATCTCAGAATATTCCTGCAGTGCGATGAACATTCGTTTGTTTTTATAACGCCAGAAGATTAGGAATGATTAATGTGGTCAGGATATTTGTTTATAAATAAACATGAGAGAGAGAGAGAGAGAGAGAGAGAGAGAGAGAGAGAGAGAGAGAGAGAGAGAGAGAGAGAGAGAGAGAGAGAGAGCAGGAATTTGATATCCTTTTTAAGGTGATGAAGAAAATGAAGAAAGACGAAGACTAAATGGCACTCGGATGCATTTTTTCAAGCCTTCTGTAAATAACAGATTCGACGGAGGTGTTTTAATTAATATAGTCATAAATTGGGACGTATTGATACCAGTAATCCCTTGCCATATCACGGTTTACCTATCGCTCCCTCAGTACATCGCGGTTTCATGAATATGTTTTATGTAATTCTGTATCGCGGGCTTCTAAGGGCAGAACAGTTTTGTATTTTTAATGTTATAATCATAGTTACTTTCTGGCTTATAAAAGCTTAAAAGAGTAATTTTGGGTCTTATTAAAACTTGAATTTATAAATATAATAAAGAAATATAAGAAGTTATGAAAATAATGAAAAAAGACATAACGTAGATTTCTGTATCTATTTTGCGGTTGTTTCGAGGTTACTAACAGAGTATAGTACTAGATTGGATCCTTCCCTCTGGTTACGGTTCACTTTACCTTTGCCTACATATACACTGAATAGCCTGGCCTATTTTTTACAGATTCTGCTCTGTCCTCATACACCTGACAACACTGAGATTACCAAACAATTCTTCTTCACCAAAGGGGTTAACTACAAAACTGTAATTGTTCAGAGCCTACT
>NC_090736.1:39642126-39647126 GCF_036898095.1 Palaemon carinicauda | reverse complement strand
TGTGGTGTCTGGGGAGAGGGTGTTTTAAAAATTCAAGAAGAGACAAGCTGTTTTAGAAATAGAAAAGAGGTCAGTTTTGAAGTATGAAGAAAAAATATTTTAGGGATTTAACTGATGTAATTTTCGGATTCTAAAGAAATACTTTTTAGGAGTTAGAACATAGGCTTTTTTATGGGTTAATGAGAGACTGTTCTGGGTGTTGGAATAGAAGCAGTTTTTAGTGTGGTTAAATATAGATGGCAAGATAAGGTGAAGAATGATATGGAGAAACGAGGTTTGGTGGGAGAGGATGCATTTGATAGAAGGCATTGGAGAGGGTACATTAGGCAACCGACACCTTAATGTAGAGAAAATGGTGGAAATGAAGGTCCTAATTTAGGTAAGTGTAGATTGAATTTTCATATACAAATCCTCCTGTTGATAGTTAATTCCCCTTTATGCAATCTCCCTCGTGGGTATGCTATTCACAAGTAAAGAGAGACTCAGAATTAAAGAACATTTAGGGGATAATATTGGAAGACATGAAAGTCATGTGTGTTTGTGAACTTTTATATATAGCCACGTGGCATAAGCTTATAAATCGACTATCATACTGGGGATCGGTTAATTGTGATTCTAATTACAAACCTGGGCATATGACAGATTTACGTAGAGCTGTCTAGAATTCAATCTATATATCTGTTAACAGCCGGATGGACATATTTGTTTGGTTTTGTATTGATTGGGGCATAGTCTCCCCTTTTTGTCTGTGTAAATGCAAAAAAAAAACACATTTAAATTTCCGGGGTTAAAGTGAATATCCTATTACAACCATACTTGGCATAATACATTACTTGAAATAAATAAATATATATATATATATATATATATATATATATATATATATATATATATATATATATACATTTATATATATATATATTATATATATATATATATATATATATATATATATATATATATATATATATATATATACAAGTTCAAATAAGCCATGTATTTTACTCCCTTAAAATATGGATTCTCTCTTATACTTCGGGATCGGAGACCCAAGGTGGGGTCAACTCAAAGATAATAGCTTCTGGCTGGCCGGGGAATCGAACCCTGGTCCAGGAAGCTGGGATGAAAGTGACATACCATTAACCACCAGGAGATATAAAAGTTGATGTCAATTTTCATATACTTATACCTGTCTAATTAAGGTTTATTTTTACTTTAAATATATTGCTCATCTGACATGAAAAACACGTCTAAATGTGCAAATTTCATTCTATATATATATATATATATATATATATATATATATATATATATATATATATATATATATATATATATTTAATTAAAAAAGGTCCATAAAAGAAACACAGGAAATAAATAAATCAATATATTTCGGTCAATAAACATTGACCCTCTTCAGGATGTAAAGTAACTTACATCCTGAAGAGGGTCAATGTTTATTGACCGAAATATAGTGATTTAGTTATTTCCTGTGTTTCTTTTATGCCTTTTTGAAAGAAAACATGTTAAACTGTTCGATTACAGTTATAAGTATGACATATATATATATATATATATATATATGTTTATATATATATATATATATATATATATATATATATATATATATATATGTGTGTGTGTTTATGTGTGTGTGCGTGTGTGTGTGTGTGTGTGTCTGTTTGTGTGTGTGTGTATCTATTTATATAAACTAACCATTTATCTAAATATATGTATGAATGTATGTATATATATTTATATATTCTGTATAAAAGTTTTTTGTGTATGTACTTGTAATGTGGAAACAATTGTTACTATAGACTTTGGTACATTATATAATCGTATATGAATTACAAAATGAATGCTTTATAGATAGCGGGGAGAATAAGAGCATCCAACAAAAGAATATCGCTCATTGTGTTTCCACTTAGAATAAAGACAATCGTAGGAGACAATTATCATTATTTATACACCAAAGGAAAACAATTTTTTATTTGAATGCTTTTGAAAACAGGCTTAGCAGTTTAAAGAGAGAACAGACAACAGACAACACAGGTTTAATTCATACTTTTGTTTTTTCCATTTCGAAGCCAAAGTTCCACAATACATTGTAGTTTAGATATTTTTGGGGTCGGGATTGTTTGGGCGGGAAGGTTTGTTATGCACAGTCTTTGGTTAAGTGGTGCACAAATATGCAGGATGAAAATAGCATATTAATTATACTGAATCTTCATTAACACAGTTATCAAGGTGATTGTCAACAAGATTTTTATGGAAAAAATTTTCATGAAACAAAATTTATATAAAGTTTGTACAACATTCATTTGAAGTAGTATGGAAAAATTGTGATGTATTTTAAAACTCAGTGACTTTATCTTGTATATTTGAAATAAATAATATATAAGTGTTAGAAATCTTGAGAGAGAGAGAGAGAGAGAGAGAGAGAGAGAGAGAGAGAGAGAGAGAGAGACTTAACGCATATGTGACTTCTATAAAATTATGTACAGTAACTAAAGAAAGATATGTTTTGCATTGATATTTTAACGGCATTTGCACGTCCAAGCTCATGCTCTTTCCAAATCTTACCTGGGGAATGTATAGTATCTCGGGATTGGTTATATCACATGAAAAATCTTGTAATCTTGCCATGTATACTTATCGCACCAGAAAACATGTGTGATACCAGTATTCTTAAAAATACCATGTAACAAGAGCTCGGTTAATTGCATAGAAAGAGTAGCCATGAATTGATAATTGATAGGACCCCTGGACATGGAGACCATTATGAAGACTAATTAGTCATCTGTTTGCCTGGAAGAGCAGCTCAGTAAAAAAGGTCTTGAGTCGTGGCAAGAGGAATATAGTTATGAAGATGATTAAATAATGTGGAAGAAAGGGAAACTTACTATTATCAGAATGAAAGTGATATTACTGGAAATAAAATTCAAAGTCAGAAGATTTTAATGGTACTGAAAATAATCATTTTACTTGCATCCACTTATTGAAAATTTATGTGAGCTCGCTATTTATAAGTTTCTGCAAAACAATATTATCAAATATGAAAATGGAAAGAAATCATTTAGTTAGGAAAAGAGTGAATTCCTGTAGGGCCTTATAAACTGGATATCTTTGCACACACACAACCATACACACCATTGTGATAGAATCCAACAAAGGCATCTAAGATGAATTAAAAATTCACATCTCCTTCACAAGATCTATTCCCTTCAAATCGAAAGAAGCAGTTTCCTGCGTTTCAAAGTCCCAGTGGCCATGGATGATATATATCATACATGAACGGATTTTATTTACACACGTGATTTACGCAGAGGAACAGCAACCAATAAATCTGATTTTAGAACAATGTATCGGCATATGAAATGGCAAATACTAACTCTTGGATTGTAAGGCTATTCATCCATCCCAAATGTGTTCATATATTTACCAGAACAATCTTGGGCATCTGAAGGTTATTTTACTTTGTCAATGTTCCTTTTTTCGTCATTTACATCCTAGGACTCATGTTTATTTTTATGCCTTTGTTTATCCTTCTTTAAACAATATTCAGTCGAATCGACGCTGAATATTGAAGGAATTATGTAGCAATTTACTATCTCAAACTACTGGTTAATTCATTTCTTATTCCCCTCAGGTAGTCTCTCTGCATTGCTGGACACAAGGGTATTACTTAAGGATCCATGAGCTGCATTAGCAGGTAAGCTCGAGTAAATAGATGAGGATTTTAAAGTTATGATTATTGTTGATTTTAATAGCATATATTATTGATAAATAGAATCTCCCTAATTTGGAAAAAAAAAAAAAAAACTTTCTAAAATCACCTGATCTACTACCATTCATATAATTCTGCACTCATAAATACCTACAAACCATACATTCAACAATGTTTTTAAAAACAAGGAAAATGGTGATCTTATTTCTCTTAATGCATTATCCGTCCAAATCCATAAAAAATAAAAATAAAAATGGAGTTCTTATTTTTCTCACTTACATCAAATCCATTATAATTCAAACTAACTGGTATTGTTCTTCCCCAATATTCGAACTCCTTTTCTCTGCTTGAAATCCACATGAACAGAGAAATATCAACCAAGTCTGCACATCATTATTTATAGGATACAGTTTAAATCAACCTTCAACTTATGGTCTTTGAAATCGACTTAAGGCAGGCCTCCAAGCATTCGCTGATGCTTGATCTTTGCCCCTGTCACTATTATCTAACTCTTGTTAAAATGGAAGGTTGACAGTATAAATATATATATATATATATATATATATATATATATATATATATATATATATATATATATATATACATATATATACTATATATGTCTTTATAGATATATATATATATATATATATATATATATATATATATATATCTATAAAGATATATATAGTATATATATGTATGTGTATATATATATATATATATATATATATATATATATATATATATTATTTATATATATGTATGTATATATATATATATATATATATATATATATATATATATATATATATATATGTATGTATGTATATACATACATATATATATATATATATATATATATATATATATAAATATATATATATATATATACATATATATATATATATATAAATCATATATATATATATATATATATATATATATATATATATATATATATATATTTATATATATATATATATATATATATATATATATGTGTGTGTGTGTTTGTGTATATACATATATATATATATATATATATATATATATATATATATATATATATATATATATATATATATATATATACAAGCTCAAAATGAACTATGTACGATCGTGTGACACACGGTTGGTACAGTACACTGAAAAAAAAGCTGTTTAATTATTATTCAGAATTATTCAAACAACTCTTACTTTGATTCTTTAACAGGGCTACAAGCAAATACTAAATTAAACACCGGTGATTGGAATAATACACTCGTTA
>NC_090736.1:39632126-39637126 GCF_036898095.1 Palaemon carinicauda | reverse complement strand
AAACATCTAAATATTATATTACTTAAGGCATAAGAGCAGGACAAGCAAAGAAATACACCCCTCTCCCGAAAAAGAAAAAACGAGAAATTACGATTTTTGTCTGATGACGAAAATATTGGATATAAAATCATAGTCTCCCCTGAGCCCATTTTCTTTGATTGCACTGATATGAGAAAACGTTTTTGAACAGTTTTAAAGGGGTAACCTATAAAAATTAGAAAATTACTAATGATATTTCGTATTTTTTCTATTAACATAAGGGGGGCGTTGATGACCAGGGGGGGGGGCATTATAGAGGCTGGAGATGAATTCTACACATATCACGGCCTTCTGATAGGTAAAAGGAAGACTTTTAGCAAAGAAAAAAACAATTGGAAAAATTCACCCTCTGATCCTGGAGGCAACCCTTAAGACTTCCAAATTCGTTTTTTTTATTATTATAAGTAAATGATAATCCGATCATTAGATAAACCCTAAGTACTGCTGACCTGGAAATTTGAAGGTATTCCTCATCTACTATGTCCTCATTTTTTTTTTCAAAGTCACATGCTACTGTTGTGAAAAAAATACTTGTCAGGCATATTTCTATAGATAATTATCGCTCACTGTCGTATATTGCGCGTGCTGGAGTTTGTATTTGCTGATTCAAAATATCAAATTCTTGCATTTCGTATGAATTTCTTCACTTAGCAGTTCAACATCTTTTCCCTGCAAAAGTACCCCATTCTGAAATCTATAAAGGCAACTAAAACTAGTTTGCCATCCTTGGGGTTTTCATGATGCTCATCATTCCCTGCTAAATATTAATCGGTTCTATATAATCAATTTCAAAAGCATTTGGGAATATTTTGTCACCGGAACCAGAACAAGAATTCATGACATTAAACCACTTGTCAATTGTTCATTTGAAGTTTGCAGTTCCCTCCCAATTGCTGCTATTAAACGCGCCATTCTTACCCAAATGTGTTCTGGCGTTCGCAGTCGTGCTGGGTAGCAGTTGCATGCTGAGTTTCACACGCTCCTTCTCTTGTCCTAATAAATTAAAAGGATTTTCGTTTAATTCACATGAAAGGCCACATTCTTTCTTTATTTTACTGCATATTTCAAGAATGGTTGAAGAAAGAAAAAAATGTCAGGGGTTCTGCTGATATTTCCAATTACTTTCCAGACACGGAGATTTTTCGAGCCCAAATCATGTACTAATACAACAACATGATAGTTGTCTTTTTTCAACATTTTCTATTACATTTAAAAGTTTTATGAACGTTTGATTGATCAAATGCATAAAACATTGGCGGCCTCCAGTTACTATTAAGTCCCCAAAGTTAAAGCCAAAGCAATATCCTTAAAAAACTGATTAAGAGATTGATTTTTATCATTTAATGCATCTAATTAAGTTTTAGTGAAATGCACAGTATAAATCACGACTTGCTCGGCATTGATCTTGTCTGATTGTCGACATGCATGTATCCAACCATCTCTCAAGTTTTCATTCCTCGGAAAACAAAAGAAATGAATCCTTCAATAAAGCTCTTTTTTTTTCGTATTATAACAAGCATAAGTAACGCAATTGCCTAGCGTGGTTGTTACTTTATTCTATACCTGTGCATAGACCCAAAACTCAATTTTATTATACAGGTTAGACAAAAAGTCTTATTTTCGGACAATCGTGTTAACCATAGCCAAGACAGAAGTATTTTTCTTATGTATTCCTTTCTATAATTTCCCCCTCCACATGCCCTTCCTTCTATCATGTAGTCAACATTCTTTACCTTTTACTTCGTAGTACAACTGAGAGGTCTTTCCCTGGGTGCACCTGAGCACCGAGTGGCCTCCCAAACCCTGAAGCTAGATTACATTGGGCAAATTCATAAATCTAATCTAATGAATTCGATAATTTTTTCAAATTTCCTTAGTTTAGATACGTGATCAGATTTTCATTATCTTTATACTTAGAGACAAAGGAAAAGTAGGTGAACAAACATTTGTGTACTCAAAAAAAAAAAAAAAAAGAATACGCGGGTGATATTTGCACTAATACGAAAAAGAAAATATATTGCGAAAATTTCGCAACAACAGAAACTACTGCAAAACCGAGTCCTTACGCATACGAATTCTCTTCTTGGATGGTTTCACAGAGCAGGAAATTCTACTTTGCGTCGTACAAGTGTGAGCAAATTGCCTATGCTCAGTAAGTAAGAAGCCTCCTGGAGCGAATCTTCTCTCTACTACCAACTTAGAAAAGAAAGAATATTCTACCATGTGAGAATACAGCCAAATAGGCTAAACACAACGCGGAATGTGTTTTATGCTAGATAACATCAACTACAGCGGTGAATATCTCTCGATTCTAATGGAAAGGTGCCCCAGAGTGTTTCAAAACAGATAACTAGTCTCGGCTTAACATTTTTTGTTTTCATCCACGTTAAATTTTCTTGTCGTGGTGTTTTGCTTTAGGGATACATAAGTAAGAAACCTTCCTTTTTAAATTATTCATGACTACATAAACTAAATAACTCTACAGGTATTTTGGTTTTTTTTATGGGAAGTTGGAATATATATTCAAATAAATCATGGAAACCTTTTATATTAAATAGACAATCGTTCGTTATTCAATCGATATACCTGTGCAAGCAAACTTATAAGCCCACATTCACATATATACATAAATGTATTCATACATCGGCTAATCAGCTACGAGAAATTATCTAAATTCCAACAAGGAATAAAATGTAGTACATTTTGAAGGTTCGCTTCTTATCTTTATCAATTGCTGGGTATGTCATCCTATGGAATTTAATCGTGCCTATTCAGACTGGGATAGTCAATCATAAATAGATGGCAAATTATTGACCATAGTAAACAGCGTTAGAACTTCAGTAGACAATAATAACTCGTTCAAATAGGGTCTTGTAGCATGAGAGTGTTTTCTCATATCCTCTAGCATCTTGCTATCAAGCATTGCACCCAATAGCAAGTTATGTTTCAGGTAGTTCTGTAGATCTAAGACTGTTAGTAATGTGGCACAATATCTTACATTACTGTCATTTTCTTTCACCAGCTTCGAATAGTTTTCGAAGTCAGTTGAATGAGATAAATCAGTCAATGATTGCATACCTGGTCAACTGTTTAGCAATTAGATGCTAAATGGTTCCAGTGAAAGTGTTCATGCGAAACGGCATCGAAGTGGTTAATCATGAGGGCTGTGGTAGCCTAATGGAGACATCCCTACCTGGCATACTGCCCAATCGGGTTCGAGACCTGCTCAAGCTCCATAGTTTATAAGTCTACCTGCGTAGTCATCAGCACCCATTGCCTGTTCCTCACTGGTCCTAGCTTGGAAGGAGAGGGTGCTTGGGAGCTGATCATATGTATATATGGTTAGTCTCTAGGGCATTATCCTGCTAGCTAGGGCATTGTCACTGTCTTTTGCCTCTGCCATTTATAAGAGACCTTTAAACATCTCGGTTACCTCTCATTAATGAGACCTGTGTATCAATTGCCTTTGGTATATGAAAAGAGTGTAATAATTGTCTCCTAGTTGGAATGCATTGTTTCTTAGCTATAAGAGGAACCTGTCGGTTTTTATTCCTTTTCAAAGCCTAACAAATCAATGTTTTCTGTAGTATAAGAGCAGTGCATCAATCATTTTCTTATGAGAGGAGCTTTTCAATCAAATTCATTTTATGAGAGCAGTGTCAATCATTTCCCTTTTAGGACTGTGGCGCTTTAATCATCTCTTTGTCATATGCTCAGTGTATCAATCTCCCTGTTTTGTGGGGTGCTTATCAATCATCTGTCTTTTATGAGAGCACCACATCAATCATTTCCTGCTGTGAGAGCAATGCAAGATTCATCTTCCTGTTATGAGAGCAGTGCATCAGTCATCTCCCTTTAGTGAGAACAGCGTATAAATAATTTCCCTGATATGAAAGAAACTGCACTAATTATCTCCTTGTTATGAGGGCACCACATCAATCATATCCCTTGTATGGGAGCAGCACATCAATCATTTCATGGTATGAGATTAGTTCTTTGATAATTTCTTTGATATGGGAATAGTGTATCAATTATCTCTCTGCAATGAGAGGAGCACATGAATCATCCACCTTTTATGAAAGCATCAATTCAAGAATTTCCTGGTATGAGAGCAGTGCACTAATCATCTGGTTGTGAACGCAGTGTATCAAATAATCTCCTTTTTATGAGAACAGCGCATCAACCAACTCATTATTTATGAGAGTAACATAGTCACCTTCTTGTTATGGGAGAGGCGCATCAATCATTTCTGTTATGAGAGCAACACACTAATCATCTCCTTTTAAGAAACACAGCGCATCAATCATCTCCTTTGAAGAAAAACAGTGCTTCAATCATCTCATTTTTTAAGAGAAGTGTATTGATAATTTTCTCTGCTATAAGAACAGCGCATAAATCATTTCTATGTTATGAGGTCAGCGCATATATTTTCTCAATATGCTAAAATATTTACCTTCAACTTGTACCAGTATGTGTTTACATATCTATAATGTCTTTGACTTAAAGCAGATCATTAGTGCATTACTTGTTTAGAAAGCAAGGAAACGGTGTACTTAGGTAGATCCCCGCCTCGACTCAACTAGAACCTAGTTTTAGATTGGTAGGATTGTAGCGTAGTGACAAAAACTGGCTAAACCTCAGACATAAATTGTAAGGTCTGAGGTCTTTGTCCTTCCAAGAACTGGAAACGGCTAGATTTGTTTTCGTTGTTGTTGTATGTACATGTGTATATGTGCCTATATATGTATATCATATGTTTATACACATATGTATTTATATTCTGAATCATGAAAGCCGCAAATACATCTTAATCTCGAATTCACTCTGCCTCAGGATCGTAGACCGAAGGGTGAATTAACGTTTTGATAATAACTTCTGAACGGTCAAGGAATTGAACCCTGATAATGTCGAAACGGAAGCTACAGCCGACCCCCTTATCACGAGAAAAGGGGTCGATTGTA
>NC_090736.1:39627126-39629626 GCF_036898095.1 Palaemon carinicauda | reverse complement strand
AAACAATTGGGTGGAAGACGACTGGTGGTTAAGAGAAGGTACAGTTAGCTTAATCATTATTGATTCAAGGGTGGTTAGTTCGTCTATATGTCGGGTTTTTCCTATTATATTAAAATGACTGGTATCTATGTGTGTTTTGCAACTTTTACTGTGATTTCTTATGTTAGATTGTTCTGGATTTGATAGTCGACAACCCGTTCTATAGCTAATTCCCTGATGAGAGGAAATTCGGACTTTTAGCAGCCTCCTGGTGCAACCGATGTAAGTGCCAAGATCACATCTGGGACAATTATACTTATAAACGACACCGGAGGCAAACAGGGGGCTGATCTTATCCTTGACTTGGAAGAGTGAGCCGATAGTTCGGGGGTTTATTGGAATTAGTTTTAAATTAAGGGCAGGCAATTGCTCACTGAATAGGTTAATGCATTTTTTCCTAAATTTATTATTATGGAGAAAGGGAAATCTAGCAAACATACGGAGCTTGGGGACATTGTGGACTATTGGGGTTGGATTGAATGTCAGATTAAGTAGCTTATTAAGGGATCTATGAAAAATTGCTGGAGGGAAATAATTATCCTTAAAGTAATCAGCAAGGAAAGTCACTTCAGTATGAAAGGTAGACCAGCTTGATGTCAGATTAATGGCTCTATGGAGGAGAGTTGACACGGAATTCAGTTTAAAGTTAAAAAAACATGAGCTATAAAAATTGGTCCCCAGGCCAGTAAAGGTGCTCTTTCTATAAATACCAGTATGAAAGCCAGACTCGTCCTTGGATATCCTCACATCAAGGAACGGGAGTGAATTCTGTGTCTCTGTTTCAACCGTAAATCTAATGTTATGGTGTTGGTTGTTTAAAAACTCAAGAAAGGTATCAGCATGGTAATTACATCTGAACAAGGCGAAAGTGTCATCTATGTAACGTCTATAAAAGAGTGGGCGGAAATTAGGTGGGCATATATCTAAAGCTCGCTCCTCCAGGGAGCACATAAATATGTTTGCAAAAGTAGGACCCAGAGGGCTTCCCATGGCCATCCCCTCAGTCTGCTTAAAAACCGTATTATTAAAAACAAAGGGCGTATCCAGCACGGCTAATTCTAAAAGCAACTTGAATTGAGTTCTATTAAAATTGTTGAACAAGCAATCGTCAATCGTCATTTTAGACAGGCTATTTCCCACTGACGATTGCTTGTTCAACAATTTTAATAGAACTCAATTCAAGTTGCTTTTAGAATTAGCCGTGCTGGATACGCCCTTTGTTTTTAATAATACGGTTTTTAAGCAGACTGAGGGGATGGCCATGGGAAGCCCTCTGGGTCCTACTTTTGCAAACATATTTATGTGCTCCCTGGAGGAGCGAGCTTTAGATATATGCCCACCTAATTTCCGCCCACTCTTTTATAGACGTTACATAGATGACACTTTCGCCTTGTTCAGATGTAATTACCATGCTGATACCTTTCTTGAGTTTTTAAACAACCAACACCATAACATTAGATTTACGGTTGAAACAGAGACACAGAATTCACTCCCGTTCCTTGATGTGAGGATATCCAAGGACGAGTCTGGCTTTCATACTGGTATTTATAGAAAGAGCACCTTTACTGGCCTGGGGACCAATTTTTATAGCTCATGTTTTTTTAACTTTAAACTGAATTCCGTGTCAACTCTCCTCCATAGAGCCATTAATCTGACATCAAGCTGGTCTACCTTTCATACTGAAGTGACTTTCCTTGCTGATTACTTTAAGGATAATTATTTCCCTCCAGCAATTTTTCATAGATCCCTTAATAAGCTACTTAATCTGACATTCAATCCAACCCCAATAGTCCACAATGTCCCCAAGCTCCGTATGTTTGCTAGATTTCCCTTTCTCCATAATAATAAATTTAGGAAAAAATGCATTAACCTATTCAGTGAGCAATTGCCTGCCCTTAATTTAAAACTAATTCCAATAAACCCCCGAACTATCGGCTCACTCTTCCAAGTCAAGGATAAGATCAGCCCCCTGTTTGCCTCCGGTGTCGTTTATAAGTATAATTGTCCCAGATGTGATCTTGGCACTTACATCGGTTGCACCAGGAGGCTGCTAAAAGTCCGAATTTCCTCTCATCAGGGAATTAGCTATAGAACGGGTTGTCGACTATCAAATCCAGAACAATCTAACATAAGAAATCACAGTAAAAGTTGCAAAACACACATAGATACCAGTCATTTTAATATAATAGGAAAAACCCGACATATAGACGAACTAACCACCCTTGAATCAATAATGATTAAGCTAACTGTACCTTCTCTTAACCACCAGTCGTCTTCCACCCAATTGTTTATTGCCTAATTACCTGTTGTTTTGTTTATACTCCCTTCCATAACAATTTTTCATGTCAGTTCTCCTTACGCTACCGCTGTGGGTAGGTGTCTTGTTCGTTTTATTATTATTGTTATTATTATTATTATTATTACTATTATTATTATTATTATTATTATCATTATTATTATA
>NC_090736.1:39614626-39624626 GCF_036898095.1 Palaemon carinicauda | reverse complement strand
ATCTCTTTTAGGCCAGCAAACTTATCGACAAAAACCGTTGATTGCAAACACTCAGTTGTCACTGTACCAACCGTGTGTCACTCCGGGGTCACCAATGTGACGGGCCGAAGGAGGGTTGTAAACTCAAAGGCAGGATGCAATCAACTGAGTTTACAACCCTCTCTTGGCCCGTCACATTGGTGACCCCGGAGTGACACACGGTTGGTACATGCGGGAGGAGCGAGGCACTCCGGCGTCACATTGGTGACCTCGGAGTGACTCGCTCCTCCCGCCTTTACTCCCTCCCCCCCTCCCCCACTGCCTCTCATCGTTACTATGACGCCGTCAACGCATACCCTCTGCAGCAGTACTCGCCGTCGCCAGCCGCCCGTATAGCAACGCTATTTCAGGTCTCTCAACAACCGTTGGGGGAACAAAGGGCTTCGCTCACCCTCGGGAAAATGACCAGTATCACTCGCCTGCAACCTGCCGCGGACGGCTCTCCTCGTGAGGTGAACCTACTTCTTGCCCTTATGGACAGCAACTTCATGATCATCAAAACCTCCATCAACGCCTCCACTCGTGACGAAGAGGACACCTATTCAACTTCAACCGAAGCTGACGTGAATGCCGTAGGACACACACGCCTATGAATGCCGTAGGACATACACGCCTATGAATGCCGTAGGACACAGACGCCTACCCCGTGATGAGCCGGAGCGGCAACAACGCCACCCATCATCCACCAATCACTCGCGCCCCAACCAACGACTTCTACAGCCACTCACTGCCACTAATCGGCGCAGTTTTTACTACTACCTTTCCAGATTCAGGGCACCCATTTAACATGTTCAGTATGTCATTTTTAGAGGGGAAGCCATGTACCAACCGTGTGTCACTCCGGGGTCACCAATGTGACGGGCCGAGAGAGGGTTGTAAACTCAGTTGCTTGCATCCTGCCTTTGAGTTCACAACCCTCTCTCGGCCCGTCAAATCACCCTTATGTGACCTCTTTGGGGTTTAAGAATATCTGTATTGTTTGTAAATAAAGTTAGTTCTTTGGGAGCTGCCTTTTCTATTAATTGTTCCTCTACTCCCGTCAAATTGGTGACCTATGGAATGCTTTGAACATCCAGCTCGCCTCGCAGCTCACCTAAACTTGCAATCTATTAAATTTCTTCTTCCTAATCGTGATATTAATCTCTGACACCGTCGTTCAGTTAGTTCTTTATGCATGTTGCATAAGTTTTTTCATAATTCTGGTCATCTTCTGCATTCATATATTCCTAGACTGTACCATCCTCTACGTAGTAATAGGTATGCAGATAATTCTAACGGTGTTGCCTTCTCCATCATAACCGTCAACTTTACACAGTACTCAAGCTCTGACCAGATTGTGGAAAGATATTCCTAATTATTACTATGATTATTATTACTAGCTAAGCTACAACCCTAGTTGGAAAAGCAGGATGCTACAAGACTAAGGGCTCCAACAGGTAAAAATAGCCTAGTGAGGAAAGGCAATAAGGAAATAAATAAACGACAAGAGAAGCAATGAACAATCGTAATAAGATATTTTAAGAACAGTGACAACATTAAAATAAATCTTATATGTATAAACTAAAAACACTTTTAAAGAAAGATGAAGAGAAATAAGATAGAATAATTGGCCCTAGTGTACCCTCAAGCAAGAGAACTCTACCCAAAGACACAGGAAGACCATGGTACACAGGCTATGGCACTACCCAAGGCTAGAGAACAATACCTTGTTTTTGGAGTGTCTTTCTCCTAGATGAGCTGCTTACCATAGCTAAAGAATCTCCCCTACCCTTACCAAGAAGAAAATAGTCATTGTACAAGGACGGCGCAGAATTTATCCTCTTTAGCGAAAATGAATTGTTTGGTAATCTCATTGTTGTCAGGTGTATGAGGACAGAGGAAAATTTTGAAAATATAGATCAAACTATTCGGTATATATGTAGGCAAAGTAAAAATCAACCGTAACCAGAGAGAGGGATCCAATGTAGTACTGTCTGACAAAACAAAGAAATCAATAACTCTGATGGCAGTATATCAACGGGTAGCTGGTGCCCTGGCCAACCTACTGAATCGGTTTAACTTCATAAGTTCAAATTTACAACGAATATTTTTATGTTGAACATGTTCACATAACTCTCTTCATAGCTTATATATGACCAATCTATTTTAACGTTGTAACTAATCGTAAGATATTTTCAGTTCTTTGTTCATTACTTTTCATATAGCTCATTTATTTCCTTATTACACTGCCTCAATGAGCTATTTTTCTTTGCTGGAACACTTGCTTATAGCATCCTGCTCTTTCAACTAGATCCTGCAGCTTAGCTAATAATAATAATAATAATAATAATAATAATAATAATAATAATAATAATAATATATGTATGTATGTATCTGTATATTGATGAGTATGTATGTGTATATATATATCTCTATATATATATATATATATATATATATATATATATATATATATATATATATATATATATGTATATATATATATATATATATATATATACTGTATATGTATATATATACATATATATATATATATATATATATATATATATATATACATATATATATATATATATATATATATATATATATATATATATATATATATATATATATATATATATATATATATATATACATATATATATATATATATGTATATATATATATATATATATATATATATATATGTATATATATATATATATATATATATATATATATATATACATACATATATATATATATATATGTATATATATATATATATATATATATATATATATATATATATATATATATATATATATATATATATGTATATATATATATATATATATATATAAATATATATATATATATATATATATATATATATATATATATACATATATATATATATATATATATATATATATATATATATATATATATATATATATATGCGTGTGAGTGTGTATATCTTGGTATATATAAATCGATATAGATTCACACTTATACAGAACTTACGTTTTACGCCTCACATTGAAAGGCTGCAGAGGATGATAAGTTGTAAATCAGTGTTCAGGAAGTGTGTATGAGTCGAGTCGAATTGGTAACCAAATATCGCATCCCTGTTTCCTTTCATTGTTGATCATATTCATAAAAATAAGAAATTGAAAATAAATTTTTCATTTACAGTACGCTTTCTTCTGGTGCTCTTTTTCTTTTTTGCTCGAGTACTTCTGACAATGGAAGGGATTTTGTTCGTGTGAGAGAGAGAGAGAGAGAGAGAGAGAGAGAGAGAGAGAGAGAGAGAGAGAGAGAGAGAGAGAGAGAGAGAGGGTGGTCGACTAAAGGTACATATTTAATGGCTTATGTCTACAGTCACATTCAGGTTAGAGTTCGTAATTTTATGCTGCGAATACAAGTGTAAATAGGCATCGAAGAAGCTTTGCAGAAATGTGAGAAAATGTTTTGATATACTTTTTTTTTTTCAAATCGAAATGTAAGTGAGAGATTATCTCTGTGCAATTCCTGTAGAGGGGCATTTCAAGACCGGCGTTTTAATTAAGACAAACGTGCAACGTATTTTTATTTTTGGTGTTTGTGGTGATTCACCTGTCTATTTTCGAATTATTATTCTCGGGAATAATTTCATGTGAATGGAAGTGAGAAAATTAGATTTAATTGATACCTTGAAATGAAAACAGTAATTGTAACTCCATTACATTACAGTAAAGAAATTATTAATTGGAAACTACTTTTCCACTGAAATCACAGCAAGCTAAAGGTCTTTTTCATACTAAAGAGGACAATTCCATCTCATTGGTACTGGAAAAAAAATATCAAGATCTAGAATGAATTCAGTTCAAAGGAAATTAGACTTCTCAACTGAAGTGTTAATTAGCCAGGGCATTTTCATCCTAATGGAACTGGAACAATAACCTCAAAATCTAGAATTAAATCACTACATTAAATATTAAACTGTAACGGAAGTCTAAATAAGCCAGGAAAATTCCATACCATCCAAACTGGAAAGATATTCTGAAAAACTAGAATAAAATCTGTGTAACGGAAATTAGACTCCCCAACTGAGCCTCAATAAGCCAGAAAGAGTTCCTCTAAAATACGTTCTAAAATTTTGCATCGTGTGAATCTCGTGTCGGAGAAAAGCTCATCTCGCCGTGAAATGAGATCATGCAAGATGGCGTAATCCTCGAGCGTGAAATTTCACCTACTACTTCTCCTAGAGGTTTTTTAAAATTATTATTTGAATTTCTAACGATATATAAATCGTTCCTAACATCCAAACAATTTCAGAAGATTTTAATGAGAAATACGCCCTATTTTTTCTATGTTTACGTAGTCTTCATTATTCAAATACCTCCTCTTATTTATAATTATTGTCTGAATATCCTGGCTATACAAAAGCTCCTTACGAGAAGTATGTTCACTTAACTATGACGTTCATTCTTCTTCAAGGTTATTCGTATCCCACATTAAACCCCCCCCCCCTTCTTTTTTGTTTTGTTCATATTACAGCTATATTTATTAAAAGGAGGATATGCCATGTATTGTTTATAAGGGGGAAATATCGTCATAACAGCTTCCAGATAACTTACAGCGATGATCAATAAGGGTTTCTGAGCTGCATATTTATAGAGGGTGGGAATACGATCTGCAAATAGACAAAACTGTTGGGGTTTTATTTTGGGGCTGAAAGTTTGCTAAAACTGAATATTGAGAGAGAGAGAGAGAGAGAGAGAGAGAGAGAGAGAGAGAGAGAGAGAGAGAGAGAGAGAGAGAATGCCTAACAAATGTGAAGTTTGTCTAGAGAATATTTTACTCACCAGAAGAAAAGTGCTTTCACTGAAGAGAGAGAGAGAGAGAGAGAGAGAGAGAGAGAGAGAGAGAGAGAGAGAGAGAGAGAGAGAGAGAGAGAGACGAGACAAACAGACAGACAGACAGAGGAGTAGAAAAATGTACTGAGCAGGTGAAAAGTTATAGGAAAAAAAACACACACACGTAAAGATTGTGATAATGAATAACCTATTTTAGATCATAGTTTTTTCTTCCATTTTTAAACTGGACGAGTCGTCTAAGTATAAGATTATTAAATGACGTAGATAAAATCGATGCATACATTAGGAAATATACAATCTGGCGTACAGAAACGTAAGCTAGAAAACATAAGAGGGTTACATAAGTATGCACAAACAATGTGTCATACCAACACACACACACACACGCGCGCGCGCGCGCACGCGTGCGCGAAGAAACGTGGAGAGTAAATCAATATTACCAACAAACAACCATTCCACATGCGTACCCATATACAAGCTTACATACGATCGAGAAATTTATATGCACACAAGCAATTGTTGTTCCTATATCTGTCAAAATGGACTACTCGCTCAAGTTTAGCACTGGTCCCATCTCCTGCTCTGTTGAAAGAGATGTTATATGATAGGGGGTTAGTAATCGTGTTGTTAAGGGATGAGGATAAACATGTTGTAACTTATGAAGCTTATATTCTTTCCCATAGTTATCCCTACATTATGGGGTCGGTTGCTTGATGCGCCCTCTCTCCAATACCTTTTATCAAAGGCCTTTTCTTTTCTTATCTCCATATCATCCTTCGATTCATCTCCCCATTTAATTCTCTGCCTCCCTCTCGATCTTTTCACCCTAACAAGCTCTGTCCAAGTTCTCCTCACTCCCTCCCCACCATCCATCCACAGTACGTGGCCACACCATCTCAGTCGTAACATTCTGATAATTTCTGCATTTCTTACTAGCCTGCCATTCTTCTTATTTCCTCATTTGCCGATCTATCTAACAGTGATATTCCCGTAATCCACCTCAGCAATCTCATCTCTTTTTTTCTCAAGCTTATCGTTCTTTATTAAATGTGATTCCAATTGAAGTGAGTTTTCCCTGGGTTCCATCTTGCTACTATATTTTCATTCTAGGAGAAATTATTCATTTTATATTATCTTAGTCTAAGAGTAATAATCTCTCATATCTTTCGGGAAATCGTGTGTTACCTAGTAACGTTCTTTGATCAATGCAGCTTTAAATACTTGCATTTAGATTTATTATATGCTAGACATAATGGAAGTGTAATTGCGATATCACATTTCATAACTAGAATATTCCAGAGGGCCGCGATTGAATAAATCTTGCAGAAATAGAAATGTAAGATATAAGATTTAATTTTGGAAATATTACTGTTTTTTTTATATAGATACCGATTAATACCGCCATAGACTTCAAGCTTCATTTGATATAAAAACACGTTCGTGTTTTCATTTTGTCATAAGACTTTTCTTGAATGTGTCAAATACTGGAACAGTATACTCGAAATTCTATAATGAAAGAAATCCTCAACAACTAGTTTATATGATTCTCATGAGAAGTAAAATTCAGTTAAAAGAGTTCTATAAGATGAAGGAAATGTTTCTTTGATAAAGCTTTTATACAAAAAAAAAGAAAAAAAAACGAACAGGTGAGAAAATGAAAACAAATAAACTAATGGCATGAAAGATCAGAAAATACAAATATAAGAATATAAAATGTTCCATCAGAGAAAAAAGGTCGAGGACATTGAGCGCAGCATTGCATATCAGCTACGGTGAAAAATGGCTAATATGCGTAGAACACTTAAGAAATGGGATTACGAGCTGACAGCTGATCAAAACATGAGGAAAGGATAAAATAAAAAGGGACTAGTAAAAAACAAATGGGGAAGTAGAATAGAGGTGAGAACTTCAAGACTCGATATCACTTTCACTTTTTGAAATCAACTTTGATGAAGAACAACTGTTTACAAAAAAAAAAAAAAAAAAAAAAAAAAAAAAAAAAGGATACTAACATGTAAAAATTAACAGACAGTAATATAAAAATATTGAGAAAATGTGAAGCTCAAAAATAAGAACAGGAAATAGGATAAAAGGAGAGAGTAGGTGAAGAACATTCATAGTCCACCATAATGACCTGAATAGCATAGGAAGTGAGTGTGTCCTTCCGAATAGAACTACCAACAAAAATATTTATTAACTTTCATTAAGAGCTTCTATGATATAAAACACCATCTCCCAAAATAGGGTAGATGTTACTTAAGGGCGTTTACCTGAGCGAAAGGAGGGATAAATGGATCCAGCTTACATGCTAGGTCTTCTACCTCGCAATATAGATGTCTAAAATGGTTATATGAAAGCGTACTGACTTATTATTATTATTATTATTATTATTATTAGTTAAGCTACAACCCTATTTGGAAAAGCGGGATGCTATAAGCCCAAGGGCTCCAACGGGGAAAAAAAGCCCAGTGAGGAAAAGAAACAGGGAAATAAACTACAAGAGAAGTAATGAACAATTAAAAGGAAATATTCTAAGAACAGTAACATTGTAATAGATCTTTCATATATAAACTAGAAAAATTAGAAAAAAAACAATAGGTTGGAGGTTGGCCAGGGCACCAGCCACCCGTTGATACACTACCCCTAGAGAGTTATTGGGTCCTTTGACTGTCCTGTCAGTACTACATCGGATACTTCTCTCATGCTACCTTTCATTTTCCCTTTGCCTACACATATACAGAATAGCCTGGCTTATTCTTAACACATTTTCCTCTGTCTTAGTACACCTGAGAACACTGAGATTACCAAACAATTATTCTTCTCCCAAGGGGTTAACTACAGCACTGTTATTTTTAGTGGCTACTTTCTTCTTGGTAAGGGAGGTAGAGAGACTTTAGCTATGGTAAGCAGCTCTTCTAAGAAAAGGACACTCCAAAATCAAAGTATTGTTCTCTGGTTTTGGATAGTGTCAAAGCCACTGTACCATGGTCTTCCACTGTCTTGGTAAAAAAATATCTCCTACCTAACAAACTGCCTCCCTACTTGTCACCATGAGCTCCAAAGCTCCCGCAACTGCCTATCGCTTGAAGTGATAGAAAAAGAAATGGTAAAAAGGTGTAACCAGTATTTTGAAAATATCATACAAGGAGACAAAGGAAGGATGTGATTTTCATGGAATATTCCGGGACTTGACAGGATTGCCAAAGATATTGCCTTGGCAAGGATAAGACAAATGATACAACAGGATTTATCAGAGAGATGGAGAGGGAGACCAAAACGAAGGTGGATGGACTGTATCAAGGATAACCTTCGATCAAAGGGATTAACCGGTGATGAGGTGTGGGGCAGAGGTAGATGGAGAAAGCTGACCAGAAACATCGACCCCACATAGAAGTGGGAAAACATGTAGACAAAGAAGAAAAAGGAGAAGACGGCGATGTCCCTCCCGCGTCCACCTTGATGCCGGGATTCCTACGTCGGTGCCGTGGACCGCAGAATAGAACACACAGGAATCACAAATCACTGCAGGTGGCCGAAATGCACCTGCTTAAAGACTTCAAACGTTGGTGTCACAATCCTCTAAAACGCTCACATAAGCCAACTGCTGCAGTAGGTCAGGAGAGTGGCGAGCTCGAACTGTAGCTTCAAGCAATCGAGTTCCTTGCACGTAAACACAGGTGTCTCTTCTCACCAAGGACTCGAAAAACACATAAATTAAACAAGCGTTAAACTAGACACTTATAAATCTTTAAGCGAGCGGGAAGGAGGTTAAAACAGCACTTCAAAAGAAAAAAAAAATTTACAACTGAAATCTTATTAACTAAACCTCATGCTAATTTTACATAAAACAAAAATGCAGTAACAAGGCTGGACGTAAACAAAAGCAAAATTACGTTAATACATAATACATATCTATTTTAATGTTGTTACAGTTCTAAAAACATTTTATTTTAGTTGTTAATTACTTCTCTCATATCCTTGTTTCCTTTCCTCACTGGGCTATTTTTCCTGTTGGAGCTTCTGGGCTTATAGCATCCTACTTTTAGAACTATGGTTGTGGCTTAGCAATAATA
This sequence comes from Palaemon carinicauda, assembly GCF_036898095.1. Lineage (NCBI taxonomy): Eukaryota > Metazoa > Arthropoda > Malacostraca > Decapoda > Palaemonidae > Palaemon > Palaemon carinicauda. The sequence continues at coordinate 39,615,670 of NC_090736.1, read as the reverse complement.
ATAATAATAATAATAATAATAATAATAATAATAATAATAATAAGAGGAGAAAAATTAAGATAAAATAGTGTGCCCGAGTGTACCCCAAAGACAGTGAAAGACCATGCTACAAAAGCTATGGCATTGCCCAAGACTAGAGAACAATGGTTTGATTTTGGAGTGCCAGAAAGATTCTACTCGAGGCTGTTTTTAATGAAGAATGGTGTTACATGGTGTCTTTAATCCAGCCTTCCGATTTCTTCTGCTTTTCTGCTCGTCTGTCTGGTTTATTACTTTAGTTTAACTTCTTTTCAGCCTCTAGACATTTTAACCTCAATAATACTTCCATGTTGATGATCACTAGATTATTTGGGATAATCATGTGTAAAATATATTAAAAATATAATCGCGTTACTGAAATGACAACATTAATTCAAAGTTTTCAATTACAGATACATAGGTTAATTTGACTTCATTTATCTTCTTGTAATAATCAGTATTAAGCTTTAAAACATTTTGGCGAAGGTTACCTAACAAATTATTAAAATACGTTCAAAGTTTTTGTATCTAAACCTTTATTGGGTAGATATATAATATAATGACGTCATTAAAAGACCCCTGACAAAATCAAATCTGATAGTTGTCAATTCAGATACAGAAAACAGGTCATAAACTTTCAAAATTTACTATATTGCCTTATATAAATGAAAGTATGCAGTTAAACTAATAATTAACCTATTCCCGACCCAAGGTTAGAACTTCATCGGACAGCTTATGTCTTGAAGCGATCTGGGCTATGCATTACTTAAGCGAAGATGGACAAAGTCAAGCAATAGACAAAAATATTGGTAGCAATTCTCACATAGGAAGTCTCCTAAAATCGAAAACATGCGCACGACCGTGCTACATCTCTCTTGTTACGAATCAGCAGACGTGTAAGTCGACACGCGTGTACACTTAAACTTGAAGCATGAGACCAATTCATTACAAAGTTAACTAGTGGTTGGAAGCCACGGAGCAGTTAATCTGAAGTGAACTCAAGAACACATGGAAGCACGTACCGGT
>NC_090736.1:39604626-39609626 GCF_036898095.1 Palaemon carinicauda | reverse complement strand
CCGTGCAAGTAAATTGCACAAGCCCTTGACCTTTCTTCATCTGATGTCATGTCTGAGCCTTTGACCTAAATATAGAATAGAGAATATATTTTAAAAATATTTTTTTGTTTAGTTTTTATCATCTATCTTGAATATTTACGAAAAAAATAGTGATATGTTAAATACATGTTTTTATAATTTCCTTTTATTGCTAAAAAGTTTTTAGCTTTTAACATATCAACTGGTTGTTATCATAAGTATTTTTCTGATTATCTTATTACATTGTAATTAATGAATTATATCTTTCCTATCATATTCCCTTGTGTTTATATCTGTTTACATTACCATTAGTTGAATAATCTTCATCAGCCATCGTAACTAATAGCTCTTGTTTTTAATGACTCAAAAAAGTAATGATTAAAGTAATACTTTTACTCAAATGAATAATTTGGTGTTCGACGTTTCTATGTGTTCCATACCTTTCTGAAATGGGTTTTAGACTGTGACTGTTACTCAAATATGAACAAATATCTTTATAGTACTCAAGTAAAGATTGGTTCTACTCAGGGTAACAACAATAACAAAAAATATAGCCGTTTGTAATTCACTACAGGGCAAAAGGCCATTTTCATAACCACGCTGGCCACTGCAGATTAGTGATGGTGGGAAACTATAGTGTGGTCGCTCAAAGCAAACCAACCTAGTCTAATTGGCCCTCACCTGTACAGCTTTGTTAATCATGGCAATATACAAACCCTTTCACCACGTTAAGGTATCCCCACTCAGAAACGAATAAATTGGAACTTCATTTCAAGTTTCATTACTTACATTGTGAAATTTACATGAATAGAAAATACACTAAACGAATATTAGATATCTAAAATAACAGTTTACTTTCGCTTTACTCTTTCTTTAAAAAAAAAAAAATATGGCAAATTGATTGTTATTAATATTTCACTGGAAACCATTTTCTCCGGTAATTGTCTCAGATATTTACATATCTCCGAGTTTTTTTCTCTCAATTTTTTTAAAGAAAATGCGAGTAGAAAGGCGTCTCACGAATATTCTTCAATTGAAGAAAAAAGACTTCTTGATGTCATCTATATCTACAGTTCAACTTGAATCAAGGTAAAAAAGTTGGAATAGAAATAAATTCCTAATGTATATAATATATTAGCCTATTATTATTATTATTATTATTATTATTATTATTATTATTATTATTATTATTATTATTATTATTATTATTATTATTATTATTACTTCTTAAGCTATAAATCTAGTTGTAGAAGCAGGATGGTATAGGCCCAGGGGCTCCAACAAGGAAAATACCTCAGTGAGGAAAGGGAACAAGGAAAGGGGAATGTTTTAAGAAGGGTAACAACATTATAATAAATATCTCCTATATAAACAACAAAAACCTACATTTTGAATGTTCATTTTATGCTCGTGAAATTACTATTTGATTCAAAAAAAATGTTTTCAGACAGAGTCTGGGCGAGAACATAAAGATATAAGTAAACGAAGTCGCGAAGGAATTCTGGCCGAGAAGCACCTGTAGTTTTCAGTAAAACAGAAAGTCTTTACCTCCGAAAACTAGTTTGGAAAAACTGAATACTGCGTGAAAAGTTTAGCGTTCGAATTTTAATAGATTTTTCTCAAAATCTTTTTTCTCATTAACTTCACCTTTTAGAGAGAGGTAACGCCTTAATTGAGAGAGAGAGAGAGAGAGAGAGAGAGAGAGAGAGAGAGAGAGAGAGAGAGAGAGAGAGAGAGAGAGAGAGAGTTTCATTGCAGTGGGATTGGATATTGGCGGTTTACATTATAGTACGCCCCGAGTAATCAACAAATAGCAAATTTTATATTCCAACATTTTCCTTTGTAGAGATTTCTTTTTTATTTCATTGTTAGAATTTGAAATCAAACATTTTAATTTGTAAATATTTTGGAGAATTTGAGTCATATTAAAAAAAGAAAAAAATGGAATCTCCTTGTTAGGTTTTGAAAACAAACATTGTAATATGTATATATTTTGCACAATTTGAGTCTTATGTTTAAAAAAAAAATAATCTCTTTGTTAGGTTTTGAAACCAAACATTGTAATTTGTATATATTTTGCACAATTTGAGTCTTATGTTTAAAAAAAAATAATCTCCTTGTTAGGTTTTGAAACCAAACATTGTAATTTGTATATATTTTGCACAATTTGAGTCTTATGTTTAAAAAAAAAATAATAATCTCCTTGTTAGGTTTTGAAACCAAACATTGTAATTTGTATATATTTTGCATAAATTGAGAGTCTTACAGTAATATTATCTTATTGTTACGTTTTGAAACCAAACATTGTAAATTGCATATATTTTGCACTATATGAGAGCCTTATATTAAAATAATTTTGCTTCTTGACGAATCCAAGAGTAATCATTCCATAGACAAAATCTTAGATTTAGTTATATTGCTTATTGTTAAGAATGTTTATAACATATTGCTTATCCAACTATGGTTATAGCTTAGCTAATGATAATAATAATAATAATAATAATAATAATAATAATAATAATAATAATAATAATAATAATAATAATAATAATAATAATAATAATAATAGGTAAAGTTCCAATGTAACTCTTAATATTCAACAGTTACGTTACTGTTGAGCTTATAAAATCTCTCTCTCTCTCTCTCTCTCTCTCTCTCTCTCTCTCTCTCTCTCTCTCTCTCTCTTAATAAGTAATCCAGATATATTGATTTAGTTATATTGCTTATTATTAAGAATGAAAGTTCCAACTAACTCATATTTATCAGTTACGTTGCTGGTGAGGTTATAAAAGCTCTCTCTCTCTCTCTCTCTCTCTCTCTCTCTCTCTCTCTCTCTCTCTCTCTCTCTCTCTCTCTCTCTCTCTCTCTCTCTCTTTAACAGGTAATCCAGATATATTGGATTTAAATATATTGCTTATTATTAAGAATGAATGTTCTAACTAACTCATATTTCTGTCACGTTACTGGTGAGCATATGGACGACCCCCCCCCCCTCTCTCTCTCTCTCTCTCTCTCTCTCTCTCTCTCTCTCTCTCTCTCTCTCTCTCTTAACAGGTAATCCAGACATATACATCAGATTTTGAATGACTATGAAACATGGCTCTTCTACGTTATGCAGATAAATTAATGTTGTCATGTTTGAGTGACGTATATATTGCAGATCTTGCAATTTCTCAAGCGGTTATATCAAAGGATTTGTTGCTGGTGACCATCCATCTCAGCAGAGATAAAATTCTCCTCCAATTTTGTAAACAAAGAATAAAATTCTTAGGATTCAAATTGCCGAAAGGCATTTCAAAGCTGGGAACTAACAGTTCTGAAGTACAAATAAACCGTCTTCAATGGTGTTTTAGATATTGATGGAAAATGATATGAAAAAAAAATGTAAATTACTCTATAATCTTACGATATAAAAGCATAAATTGAGCAGCAGATGACATGAAAAATAAATAAAAAAATAAATAGATAAATAGATGAGTTATTACCATATATACAGCATACGGTTTTGATTATTTCTATCCATAAAAAAAATATCTTCAGATACTTGCATGATTACAATGATAAATCTGAAATTGGAGGAATACCTTATAAATTCGGGAAAATTAATGTAGCGAATCAATGCGTGTATATAATATGAAGTGTAATATTGTAAACATCATTTTTAGATTTCTTTCCTTTCTGAGAACCAACATTACACAAAATATTTTGCAAATAATGAGAATAATTTGTAACGAGGAAAAGCTGAACTATCAAAATAGGAGTATAAAATCTTCAACCAACAAGTAGAATACTGTAATTCAAACCTCTTAATATAATGTTTAATAACTTGAGTAAAACACCATGCCCTGTCTATTAACCTTGGGAATTAAAAATCCCCAATTATGTAGGTTGTATATTTAAAAAATGCAGAAGCTTTCGTACTTTTTAAATATACAATGTATATAATAATACAAAACATCCAAATTTCATTTCGAGGAAGTTTAAATCCTCCATGAAATATATTTGTCATAAGCAAATCTCAGCATCAAGCGTAAAAAAAAATTTACTTATGCCTCTTCTGAATTTTAGTTTTTCCTTTTTTTATGTTTTCATTACTTAATTTTTTTTTCTCTTTAGCACAAAGCTAGTTCTTTTTCACTATGATAACTTTTCCGTTTAGGAAGCTCAGCAAGGTTACTCAGCAGATTCCACATTTAAATAAAGTTTCGTTGATAATTTTCACAAGTTACCTGTCACGTATCACGTTGATAAGTAACTCAAGTGAGAATTTTCCTACACGAAAAAAATTCAGAGATGATTTTTATATGTTGAGAAAGATATTCGGTGATCTTTAATTACCTCCGCCAACGAAGTTGGAAGAAGGTTATGTATTACCCCCTGTTTGTGTGTTTGTTTGTGTGTGTGTTTGTTTGTGATCAGCTTCCTGGCCACAATTTTCATCGTTGGGTAATGAAACTTGCTAGGATTAACTGTTATGTAAAATGCTGGAAACGATTAAACTTTGGAAGGTCAAGGTCACGGTCAATCAAAATGTTCAATTCACATTCACGTAATCAGTCATAAGATGGACATCGTTGTCACAGAGACTTGAAACTTGGTTCGTATTTGAGTGTATGAAAATCCACGCCAATTGATATATGTTAAAGCCCAAGGTCAAGGTTAAGGTTAAGCAAAAGATGGAGCAATAAGCTGCCACGGCGGAGGTCTGCCCTCTACTGAGTGCCCTTCTACTTCTCTAAAATTTTCCTGTCAGCTTTCAGTTTATTATTATTATTATTATTATTATTATTATTATTATTATTATTAGCTAAACCACTACCCAAGTTGGATAAGCAGGAGGGTATAAGCTCTGTAAGGGTCTCAACAGGGAAATTTGCCCAGTGAGGAAAGGAAATAGGGAAACAGATAGACTGGTGTGCCCGAGTGTCCCATCAAGCAAGAGAGCTATACCCCAAGACAGTGGAAGACCATGGTACAGAGGC
>NC_090736.1:39587126-39592126 GCF_036898095.1 Palaemon carinicauda | reverse complement strand
TGCTTTTTAATCTTGTTGCAATCAGTTTCTTACTATCATAATCTTATTTCCCCCTATTCTTTTTTTGAAATAATCTCTCTATCAACAATATTTATAGTTTTCACTAGTTATGCAGGTCGTCGTCCCACTCGCCAACCAATTTAACCCTTATAAGTTACACACTCGCGCTTGCACATATTTATTTATTTATCTATCTATATATTATCTATCTATCTATCTATCTATCTATCTATCTATCTATCTATCTATCTATATATATATATATATATATATATATATATATATATATATATATATATATATATATATGTATATATATATATATATGTGTGTGTGTGTGTGTGTGTGAACAGTATATATATATATATATATATATATATATATATATATATATATATATATATATATATATATATATATATATATATATGAATATCTGAATATCTGTGTGCTCATACACACGAAGTATCTGTTTGTATGTAAACATATTTATAGTTGCATATTAGTACATTTGACTGTTTGAATAGACTTGCAACTAATTACACACTGAGAGTAATAAGTAATTTGTTATTTTTCTCTAACTGTATTTCGATTTTAAACAGAGTTATTTAATTTAACATAAGATAACATAAACAACTTTCATGTACTTACTTATTATCATAGATTTCACTACGCCCCTTCCTTAAGAGCTGAAACCTATTATAAGCATCGATAAATTTTTGATAGATATAAAGTTATATAAAATGACATCGTTGAACATAATCGTTGGGACTTTACGCTCAAATACATACTCCACCGAATTTCCCAGAGGACCAGTTAAGCATCTACCACCTGTAAGCACACACGTGACAATTATAGTAGAGATTACCAGGCGATAATGCTGTATCAATTAGTTTATTGAATTTTTCTGGAAAGATTTTTTTTTTAATTAACATCATATAAAGTTATGCTTCATTAAGCCCTAGCTCTCTTAAGGGCTTTCGTATGAGCTGGTAAGATCAATAAAGCAATTGTGAAATAAAAATAAATTGCAACTCCCAGTTTCTTATTTACTGTTTAATCAATAATGAGTGTCCAGTTACTGTAAGTTACTCTACCTGATTGTTTTCACTTTAATTTTCTTCAAGGTTATTTTAATGAGAAATGAATATTGAATTTTCTTTAATATTTTTGTCTACTTTGTCGAACGATAATGTGTCGAGGGACTGTTTATTTCCTTTAAAAAAAGTTTAATTCCTCATATATATGGTACTTGCTTTGTTTTATTAGGCTTTTGTTTACTTGTAATTCACATTCATTGAAATTTATTGATTGTACAGAAATTCTTATATATTTATTCATTCTTAGTGTATTCATTACCTTATCCGAATGTTTTCGTTTTTTCAGGCTTATCATTTTGTCATCTAGAAACTAGTTTTTTTTTTTATTTTAGGTTCATGGCTTTGTGTCAAAATAATGATAATGATAGTAACAAGAAGCATAATCTTAGAAATACTTTCCAGTTACTTCCGCATGTTTTATTCTGGTGATATTTCTCAAATATTCTAACAAAAGTGTCTAAAATAGTTAACATTGGCTTTGTAATTCATAAACGAGTATTTGCGTCACTTAAATCCACTATTTCAACTTCCATTACCCATCAGTGAGCAGAATACCGGCATCTTGGAGTTAGGATAAGTGCTACTCACCTAGATAATCTTCAACTTTATTCAGAATTAACTATTTCTACTCCCATTACCTACTCACTTAGATAGCCAACAACTTCATTCGGACTTAGCTATTACAACTTCCATTGCCCATTAGTTCACATCACTGTCTTCGTGGAGCATTAATTTCTTTCAAAATTAATAGTTTTAACTTCCATGTTTTGTTGGTGCCTTTCTGTACAGAACGTCAGTTTGATTCAGAAACAAAGATTACTTCCTAAAAGCCCTTTGCACAACTGACCTGGACTTTGTTCGCCATGAGTCTCATTCAGAAGAAAACTGTTTTACTTTCCGCTATCTAAAACCTCTGCTGGTACCTGGACTCTAAATCCTGCTAATTTTCATATAGAACTAGATGGGTAATCAATACAGCGTAGACCTCCGCCGCGGAAGTCTATTTAATGATATTTTGCTCGACCTTGACCTTGACCTTTAACCTAAAAATGTATAAATTGGCTTCGACTTTCATAAACACAAATATGAACCAAGTTTGAAGTCTCTGTGACAACAATGTCCAAACTTATGGCTAATTACGTGAATTGGACATTTTGCTTTACCGTGCCCTTGATCTTTGACCTTGACTTTCCAAAACTTAATCATTCCAGATTTTTACATAAAGGTTAATCCCTGCAAGTTACATTAATCTACGATTAAAATTGTGCCTAGGAAGCTGTTCACAAAAAAAAAAAAAAAAAAATTACACAAACAAAGGGGGAAACATAACCTCCTCCCAACTTCATTGGCAGAGTTAATAAATCCCTTCCACTTCCCTTATCCATCATAGACCCTAATAATGCACCGAAGAGCTACAGTCGTACCCGGCTGGTCCCTTTGCAGAGCGTCAACATTCACATTTAGGTGGGAGTTATTGCGCTTTCCGTCACCAGGAATATTTCATTCCTGTTCCGGTGAAACTTCGGAATTGTGTTCCTTCCTGGTCGAAGTTTGCAACCGGGAAAAATTTCATTGTTTGTTTGAACTGTCATGAACTTTTGTCTCAGATATTTTGACTCGAATTGTTCTAAATTCTTGTATATCATGATTCTTTTTAATGCATCTCTTTAATAATGGGTTGTTTACATCTCAAGAGTTTACCGTTTATACACATGCTACATTGAAAGCTTTTCAGGTGTGTTCCGTAGGAGTGATTATTATTATTATTATTATTATTATTATTATTATTATTATTATTACAAGTAACTGAGGTACAACCCCGGTTAGAAGAGCAGAATGCTATAATTCCAAGGGCTTCAACAGGGGAAAATAGCCCAGTGAGGAAAGGAAATAAAGAAACAAATGTAATAGTGTATCTGAGTGGATTTTCAAACATGAGAACTTTAACCCAAGACGGTAGAAGACCATAGTACAGAGGTTATGGCACTATCAAAGACTAGGGAACAATGGTTAGATTTTGGAGTGTCCTTCTCCTAGAAGAGCTGTTTACCGTAGTTAAAGACTCCCTTGTACCCTTACGAAGTAGAAAGTAACTAATGAACAATTACAATGCATTAGTTAACCCCTTGAGAGATATTGTTTCTCCAAACGTCTGAAAGATAGATAATGCCGGCAATGGTTTCTTAGTGGTTTGACAGGAATTCATATGTATCTGTCGCGTTACAATATTATTGAAGACAGCTGGAGACCTTAACGACTATTAAATATATTGATTTCTTATATAAAGTTTTCCCGTAATATTTATCTGTAATATCATTCTATTCTTAAATCAATATTGATATAGTTTTAAGGACTTCTGTTAATTTAGATTTATCTGACACAAACTTTACTACTTTCGATTTCATCAAGATTTTCCTCTGTCCATATAGCATTCATAGAAATTCTATGCATCTCTGATGACTGTTGCTATTACCATTTAACTTATTGCGTCAGGACTAAATTCATTATCATCATCATCGTTGTGATAAGTCAGATTATGAATATGTCAATAGACATTTCATTCTCTCGAATAATGGTTAATAACTGATCACATTTTTGTTACAATGTCCGTATTAGAAATAGAAAATTCCCTACAATAATTTTCCGTGTGTTTTGACTTTCGTTTCGAATTATTCTTTTCCTTCAGAATTACGATACCACAAAATGTAAGTAACTATTATAACGTGTGGGAAATGAATCAGGACGAGATTGGTAGTTACAATACAAATATTAACAAAACATTGTTTAAGGGCAATACAATATCCTGAATTGGCATTGACAACACTTTAATAAAAAGCAAATAAGTTTGCCTTCATTTACCACGCATCAGAAAGTATCCTATAAATGACGACTGATATTTGAGCAAAGTTTGTCCTGATGTTCATAAAGTCTGTAATTTGAAGAAAGGAGAGAGAAGACAGAGAGAACTAAAAAACAAAGTGGAGGAGGAGAGAGAGAAAAAGAAGTGAGAAGAACCAGGATGTCGGGATTCTCTCTCTCTCTCTCTCTCTCTCTCTCTCTCTCTCTCTCTCTCTCTCTCTCTCTCTCTCTCTCTCTCTCTCTCTCCTGGGAATGGTTTTGCAAAGCTTTTCTGGATAACGATTTTCACAGTGAATGAGGGAAGGGCAAATATAGTGACTGACAGGCAGATTAACAGATAGCAATGCAAAAAGGTAATGGGTTCATTCATTCATAGTTTTATATGAGTTTCTTTGACTAAGAGTTATGAAAGGCTTGAGTTTAGTAGAGTTCCTTGTCCAAGAAAGAGGAAAAAAAATTATGACGAAAACAAGTAGAAACAGCAATCAGAGATTTCAGATCTCCGCCAATGAAGATTGTCAACATTTTACTCAAGTCTACGGACCAAGCTTTCCCTCTTACGTATGTTGACTGACTCTACTGTATAATAAAAATCCTGGATCCAGATAGTGATCAGGATCACCGCCAGAATCTAATCTCGTCTAAGTTAGCCCATTTCTGCCATATCCTGAATTGTCATCAAAATTCAACAATAAATATTTAGCTAGGCTGGTGACAAACAAACAAACAAACAGACAGAGGTGAAAAGATAATCTTCTTGACGGAGGTAACAAAACATAGATGAAGGATACATGAGTGATAACTAATAAGAGATGTTTATAGAACGCAATGAAAATAATAGTCAATTAAAAAGAAATGTGTTCAATATATATATATATATATATATATATATATATATATATATATATATGTATGTATATATATATATATATATATATATATATATATATATATATATATATATATATATGTACACACATATATATATATATATATATATATATATATATATATATATATATATATATATATATATATATA
>NC_090736.1:39572126-39582126 GCF_036898095.1 Palaemon carinicauda | reverse complement strand
TCTGCAAACTAACCTGAACTTTCTTAAGGTGCATGGGTTCTGGATATTGAAAGCCCTTAAAGGCTGGCTAATGCAGTTTTGAAGGACAGGTCTTTGACATTCATACCACTTGATAAGGTGACTTAGGACATACCCAAACTGCATAGGATTTTTAAAGCTGTACTTAATGTACCTAAGGACTGTGTAGCTTGTAAGAGGTGCAATGCTCGGCCTGTATCTTATCCTTCCCCTTCTTCTCTTCCCACTTCTAGGGTTATTTTGAGTGTGCCCTTTGGTCACACAGGTGTTGATTACACTGGTCACTCGTGAGTAAAAGATAAAGGGTAGAAAGGATGAACATTTTTATTATGTTTTTCACATTTTAACACTCGCGTCGAGCACCTTGAGGCTATGGTTTATTCTAGCTTTTGTCATATTTGTAAATAGGTGTTGAATACCTTCAGTAGTTTATTCTGACAATGGTAAATCTTTTATTTAAGCTGATAACATTCTATAACAGTTTTTAACTTTCTCTGAGTTTGAGGAAAAGCTCAGAACGGCTATAATTAACCATAAATGTATCCCCATATATGCTGTATGACACGGCGCTACATGGGAAAGGTTAATCAAAATTGTAAAACATTGTTTCTTTAATCTTAGGTAGGTCGACTCCTACCACTTCTGAATTCATTACCTTTTTGTCTGAAATAAAAAAAAAAAAAAAAAAAACTAGAACAACAGACCGTTAAAATATCAATCATGTGAGAATGAAATGGACATCATTACTTCTGATCATTTTTTAGTAGGAAGATCTATTCTTTCCATAGTTTTAGAAGACGATGAACAACTCCCTGAATGTGAATATAATGAAGAGGAAGATTACTCGACCCATTTAACTCATGTCCTCAATCTCCGTGACCTTTTTAATGGAGAATTTAAAGATAGATGGCTTTCTGAGTGCTTAGTGAATTTGAGGGAAAAGGATAAAGCTTCTTTTCAGAATACAGAGGTATTGGAAGAAGGTGAGATAACCTTATTGAAATTGCCCTCTAGGAATAAGCCTTACTGGCCACTTGTGCAAGTGGTAGATACCTTTCCTGATCCAGATCTTGTGATGCACACTGTTAAAGGAGCAAGGTCAGATGGTAGCCATATTAATGTGAATGTTAAACATTTAATTCCATTGGAATTGTATTGCGAGTTAAATACTCCTAATGCAACGTCAGAGGATGATTCTAATGCTGTTTAAAATATTCAAGTTTTTGAGGCCAGTGAAGAAGCTATTTCTGATTTTGAAATACAGTCTAAACCCATTGATTTTATCAGGCCCTCAAATCAGACTGAATGTGGAAGACCTGCTAGAAGGACTGCTCAAGCTACTAGAGTTTAAACAGGAGGTCTTGCTTCACAATGTCTCTTGTAACAACCTAATTTTATAAAAGTGTTATATTTATTAAGCACCTTTTTTCTGTTGAGAAAATATGGAAATTACTATTTAGTTTTTTATTTGAAGGTTACTGTGGGTTTGAACTAGTGGTTGCTTGTTTAGTCTATTGTTGGTGTTTGGTTTAGTCATTTTCGATGTTCAAATTCATTTTGTTCTTAGTACCTTTAGTTTTGGTTATAGCTTTAACTTTAGTTTGGCTAAGCCAAGGTCATGAATAAACACAAACACCGCATTGATAAATTAATGCAGCTTACAAAGTGATATCCCTCCCCGACATGCTGCTTTGAGGAAAAAAGATACTAAATGTGATTCCTATTGGGAATCTTGCTTTATCACTCCTTATTCCCACTTTTTTCATGAACGTTCATATGATCATTCTATTTGTCTGACTGGTGTGATTTGATGTCTGGAAACCGGCGTAGTAACCAGCAACCAGGCAGGTGACTGGAAAAAAAAAAAAAAAAAAAGGCATCAACGAACTAAGTGACAAGAAAAGAACTTAAATTCTCGAACCTTATACTAAACTAGTTCCTATCTAAATATATTTGCAGGTCAGGAAGTGGTATTACCTCCAATAATGCTTTTATAACATTGAAATTCATTGCGTTATTATATAATTGCAACATATTCTCGATTGCGTTATTATATAATTGCAACATATTCTCGATTGCGTTAGTTATAAAATTCATATAACTTACAGGAACATTTAATAGACAGTAAATAACCATTAGGTCATCTTTTTATTAAAATTTTTTTGGTCATTATCATTTTATCATCAATTATTATATTGAAAATTAAGTAACCGTTATCCACATTTATTTAATAAAATTTTGTCTGAATTTTTTAACAATGCACAAAAAATATCTGATTCAACATATTAATGTTTAATCCATTTCTAAAAATTTTATTCTTCTTTACTACATTTTCACCTTATGTGAAATCTGGGATTTTCTCATGTATCATTACTAATGCAGCATAGTAGTAATTCTTTGTGCATGTCAACCATTCTCTGAATAGTATCATATCTTTATTTTATTATTTGTATCATAATTCTTTTATAAGCTTAAGATGAATTGTGAAAGAGGTAGAAGATGCACGAAAAAAGGAATATCGAGCACAAAAACTGTAAATAAACGAAGTTTTTACATAAATACGTAATGTAAAAACTAAAAAACCCTGAGATATACTTCAGCTTAACAACAGTTTAGAGATTATCAAGTGACCCAGAAGTGAAAAAAAAAAAAAACTGTAAAGACATAAAGAATTTCTGCCAAGCAATATTAATGTACTATATCACATATACTGAATTAATGTTATTGGAATCAGTATTGCAGTAGGATATTATACAGTACATTCAGATTTTGCCAATCACCGGACATTACTGGTAAAGAACAATTAATAACCTAACCTAAATTAATAGTTTCCATCGTGTACTAGAATCCATGAAAATAATAATCGAGTAATTCGATTAAGATGAATCATAAAATTAAAAATGCTCTTACAAAGCGTGCCCCACTCTTCTCGAGAAGATATATTTGATATCTCCTCAAAAGTATTTGACTTTTCATTCCCAACCAAGATGACGAGAAGAATGTAAATGATGGATGCTTCAATTAGAAAGTAGAAAAATTTCATATAAAAAAAAATGAGTGGTACTAATTGTCCGAGTCCTTTTACTTTGCAAATATCCTCAAGGGATCGGCTGTCTTTTATGTCCTTCTTTTCCGAAATGATATTATTCATTAGAGGTTAAATGGATTCCAGATTAACCATTATGTTATATAGAGATCTCTCTAAGGCGTCCGTCATTTTATCATCTGTTACATCAGTACCTTAAAATATTTTTTTTTTTTTCATTTGTTCCCTTCATGTTAAATATCATGTTACATCATCCGTAGTAAAATTTGCTGAAGGGTTTACAATGAATGATTTCAAGCCTTGATTTCGAAAGCTCAAAACACTTAATTTATCATTATTATCATTAATATTATTACTTGTTAAGCGACAACCCTAGTTGGAAAAGCAGGATGCTATAAGCCCGGGAACTCCAACAAGGAAAATATCTCGGTGATGAAAGAAAACAGGGAAAAAATAAGATATTTTAAGAAAAGTAAGAACATTAAAATGAATATCTCCTATATAAACTATAAAAACTTTAACAAAACAAGCAGATAAGAAATAAGACAGAATAGTGTGCCTGTTGAAGAATTATTTTATATACTAATTCTGTAGAAAATTTATAAAATTGTGTATATATATATTTATCTATGTTCATATTTGTTTCATCCTTGAAACCCCGCTTTTGCCATACAAAGCAAAATCAAAAAGAAATACTGGGAGTTTCAAGGATACGCTCAGTCCATAGATGGCTCTGCTGGCTGTATTTTAATATTTGCAGTTCCTGATTCCACCATCCTTGGGATAAAAATTTCACCTACTGGTAATGAGGGAAGAGTGACAGGGCAGATCAGTGATATTGGCCATATTGGACATATTGGATATATTGGATAATATTTTCTTCGAGTGTAGAAGTGCTATGAAGATGGAGTAGCACTTCAATTTAAAGCCACCTCTCCTGCAATTGCTTACCACGAGTGCTACCATGAAGAGTGCAATATCAAGATTTCTGAATACATAGTTCTCAACAATGGGATCTTCTGCTGCTCTTCAATTTGCATTGGGATTTTAAGGATAAGGCCTACCAACCCCGTGAGTTTCCTATGATTTTGTGGCATATGGTTCAACTTTGGTTAGGGGGTTATAATACTTGAAATGAATATCAATTATTCAAGTCTTCAACCCTAATTATAAATTTTCTATGGATTTTAAGCTCATTATAAAATTACTAGTGTTATTTCTAGCTTAATTCCAAATCATTGTTTTGTGCATAGAATAGCCTAGTGGGTGTTCAGATTTGCTTAAATCGATATACCATGTCAGATTCTATTTTCCTGAGTTTGTTTTTTCATATGTAATGTAATATTACTTAACTTAGGATTTTAGTGAGCCTAAATTTTTCATTTGTTACTAGGTTAGGTTACTTGTGCTTGCTGGAAGGTAGCCTAGTATCATCGGCTTCAGTTATCTTCCTGGTCTTGGCAAATTTATCAGGTACCTAGTTCAATTGTATGTAATGATGTATGGGTATATTTATACTTGATGTTGATATATTGTATATTATTCATTATTGTTTATAAAGGGAATTTAGATATATTTTACATTAGGTTTTTGATGGAAATTTTTTCGTGGTTTGCAGAATCCATAGTTTTAAAAAACAGGCAAGAGTTGAGTGGGTTCTACCACAGGCAGTCACTAGTGATTGAGGATTCCACTTCAGCCATCAGAGTTCCATTGCTTTGCCATATTTAATATTTATTCAATATAAATAAAGAATCTAATATTTTTAATTTTAAAGTTTCTTTATCCAATATTGACATTAAAGTTATTGTTACTCTGCTCTCGCTGCTCTTGTTATAAATTTACATTCTGTTGTTTGTTTTTGAAATGGCGCCCAACGTGGGGCTCTGAAGGCTGTCTCAATACTGGTGGCACTTGGGTAGCATTGTAGGAGTGGTGGTTTTTATTTGGATTATTGTTATTATTGATCAGTGTACCGAATACTATAATTATCTTAAATTTTTTCTTTTGTTAGGCTGCATTGACGTTTAGAATTAAATTTTTCTATAATTATGACACATTAGGCTTCTTGTTATGAGTCGGAAGTACATCCGCTCTCAAGTCACTAGACAATTTAATGGAAGGCATAAATTTTCGCAGTATAATAGCTCACAAAAGTTAAATCTTGTTGAAAAACTTAAGAATTTTAAGGAAGAACTTAAAGGGCTTGATAGTAAAGTCATATCTTTGAAGTGGTCAGAGAGCGAAGATGAAAATGAAATAGAAATTGAATTTAGCTCTAGTCAGGAATATAAAGATAAAATTTCTGAAATGTTGCTGCTCTTAGAGGTTAATGTTAATGGAAGCACAAGTGAAAATCTGAATGAAACTCCTCTTAGTCGTCTTAAAAGTCCAGTAGCACCTTTGCCTAAATTTAAGAGTTCTGATGATGAAAGTTTGGAATTATTCTTACAGCAGTTTGAGGAAACTACTGGAAAGTTTTCTTACACAGATTATGATAGGTTGTTGTTACTTAAACAGCAGGTTTCTGGCAAGGCTTTACTTTTGATACTCTTTAGAAGCAGACAAACAAGGTTATTCCCATGCAAAGGAACTCTTAAAAACAGCTTTTGCCTCGGTTCCAACTCAAAAGTTTAATGTGATGAAACAACTTCAAGAGCTGAAGTTAGGTTATGATTCAGAACCCTTTCAGTATATTAGTATTATTAGAAAATTACAAGAAGCTGTTAAGACTTTGAAAATGGATATAGATGATGTTTTGCAGTACTTTTTCCTAAGAGGAATGGATGAAACTTTCAGAAATCAGTTGATACAAATTACTAACAATTCAAAGCCCACTACAAGTGAAATTGTTGATAACTTTTTTGAAGCAAATGAACGGTATCAGAATGCAAATAAACTTGGTAAATTAAGTAAAAGTAAACAGCCTTCTGCTGAAAGGCATCAAGATAAACTAGGATTGAGTAAAAGTTCAAACTTAGCAGCAGAGGTTAATTTTAAAAGCTCCAATCCTTTCAATTCTTGCACACTTTGTAGTGATAAGGTTAATGGTGATCATCCAATCCATAAGTGCCCTAATTTTGGTACTGCTAAGGAAAAGATAGCTAGGTTGAGCATTTTGAATGGTTGCACTAAATGTGCAAGAATCGAGCATTTGGATAGCTCGTGTCATTTTAGATTTTCCAGAAAGTGTAAACATTGTCAAGGATGGCTTTTCTCCTTTCTTTGCCTGTCAGATAATCATGAAAGTTCCAAGGTCAGAGATTTGGTGCGTAATCCTAAAAAAGCAGTTCCTAACCCTAAGCAAAACGAGAAAAGTAAATCAAAAGATGTTCAAAATAGTACACAGAATGGGGTAGTTTGTCCAGGTAGTTCCTTTCAGAGTAAGGGGGGCATAAATTCAATTTTACCCACATTTTCTTGTACTTTGGGCCCTAGTAAAATAAGAGGATTGAAGGATTGAGGTAGCCAAGCTAATTTCATTTCTGAGTGTGCTTTAGAAGGTCAGTGTTTCAAAGTTATGAAAGATAATTTTGATCTTGTTGTCAATGGGTTTAATGGAGCAAAATGCTATCGTACAAAGATAGTTCAAATCTCTGTTAAGATTGGGGAGACAGCGCATAATATAGAAGCTATTTGTGTCCCAGGTATTGATATAAATTTGAATTTACCCGGCCTTGGTAAAGTTGTTAGAAGTTTTTGAAATTATGGTTATAAGCTTTTAGATGAGTTTCTGGATGAGGCTAGAGAAGACATATCAAACATTGTTTGTCCTGGGGGCAAATTCAGCTCATTGTCTCATGGAAAAGATGGTTGGTTTTGGTCATAGTGGTCAGTGTGTGTACTATGAAACAAGATTTGGCATTATGTTAATAGGAAACATTGAGAAATTAATTGCAAATTTGAAATTTCTCCCTAGCCTGCATGATGATACTCATTTACTTTTTGGCTTGGAAGAGAATTTAGATGAGCAAGGTAAATCACTGGATAATATTAAATTTCCTATGACTTCGTTTCAAGTCTAGTGTTAGATGTATTGGAAGTGCAGAGGATCCTACAATCTGTATTTTAGATCATGATGGCAGGATCAGCGAGCATAAATTGCAAAAAGCTACTGATCATATTTTAGAGCGATAATGCTCATATTATTTGCACAAAGATAGAACTGACTTAGATGGGGAGAGCACTGAACATAATAAGAAATTAGTTAGGTATTTACTTGATAATACACAGAGATGAAGAAGGCAGGTTGGTAATGCCACTTTTATGGAATGGTCGTGTTTCTCATTTGCTGGGAAAGAACACAAATTTAGCAAAGCAAATTTTGAAATCTAACCTAAAGAAATTATCGAAGAATGATGAATTTTTGAGATTAATGGATGATAACATAAAGACTCGGGTAGCTCAAAACTTAATTGAAAGAATTGATAATTTGGATAAGTTTTGTGAAGAACACCCAGAGTACAGTTTTTTGCCGCACATGGGAATATTTAAGTTAGACCGCAGTACTACTAAATGCCGAATGGTTTTTCTCTCTAATTTGTGTGAAAAACAAAGTAATGGCTCCCCCTCTATTAGCCACAATCAGGCAATGTGGGCTGGCCCTTGTATTAATCAGAAATTGTCTACTGCCTTGCTACTTTTAAGGTTTGATTCTCATTTATTGTGCTTTGATTTAAAGAAAGATTTCCAGCAGATAGCATTAAATGAAACTGATCAAAGTAAATTATTATTCTTCTGGTTTAAAAATGTAAGTAAAGGAGATTTTACCATTATAGCATACAAGAATCTTAGTCTAAGTTTTGGGCTAAGGTGTAGCCCAACAATATTGATGATTGGTTTGTACAAAATATTGATGCTAGACACTGAAGGTGATTTGGACAACTTAAAGGAATTGAAGAAACTTATTTACTCTTTGATATACATGGATAATGGTGCGTTCACTGCAAATGATTATGAAAGCTTACACTGGGGTTTTGATAACTTGAATAACATTTTTAATCCATATAAATTTGAATTACAACAATTCGTTACCAATGATATTATGCTCCAAGAAAAAATAGATAAGAATTTGGATTGTCACTCCTGATGTAGTAAAAATATTTGGTTTAAAGTGGAACCGAATAACAGATTGTATTTCCTCTCCTAAACTTGAGCTAGACTCTAAAGCAAACACTAAGAGACTGATATTGAAAAGCATTGCTTCAAATTTTGATCCATATAATTTCAATGGACCTATTTTAAACAGAGCTCGTTTATTTATGCATTAACTTCAATTAAACACTTCTCTAGGATGGGATACAGAATTGTCCATTGAGCAACAACGAGAATGGCGTAACATAGCCAAACAATTTAACATGACTCCTCCAATTGAGGTACCTAGATTTGTCGGGGAGAGAAATGGGTCATATCGTTTAATTGCATTTACTGACAGCAGTAAAATAATCTATGGGACAACAATTTTTATTCAGTGCATAGAAACTAAGCAAGTCAGTTTTGTTCTAGCAAAGAATCGCTTGGTTAACAAGCAGTTAGAAAGGAAAAGTATTCCATCTCTAGAATTCCAAGGGATAGTTTTGGGAACAGAAACATTATTGGATTTGAGTAAGGATTTGGCAGGTCCTCAGTGCCCTAAACCTATTAGAATTGTAGAATCAGTACTGTATACGGATAGCATTGTTTCACTGAGCTGGATTAATTCTTATGTGAACAAATTAGATAAAATGAATAAAAGGAGTGTCTTTATCATGAATCGTTTGGATCACATTCAAAGGACCTGTGAAAATAACCCAGTTAGATTTTGTTTTGTCAGTGGTATCTTGAACCCTGCAGATTGTATAACTAGGCCTATGTCGTACAAACAGCTTTTGAAAACTAATTATTTCACTGGCCCAGAATTTTTAAGATGTGAAAGGGATGAACTGTGCAGTAATGCTGACACATTTGATATAGTTGTACCCAATCCAAATTTTAATCCATTGAATGAAAATTCCTTCTCAATTTCTGCATCTAAATTAAGTGAATCACAAGTCTTAGCAGAATCAAACCCTGAACATTTAGTCGTCCTGGACAAGTGTTCCAGTTTCTCGAAGCTTGTTAGAATTCACGAGTACGTTCTTAAATTCATTGCTTTGCTCAAAAGAAGAGCAAACTCAGTTTCTTTTAACTTTGGTGATGCATCCTCCTTTCATTTGGAAGCTACTAGACATATCATAAGGAATGATCAGAGAATCTGGTATGGTGAAGTTTTCCAGTATTTAGAAAACAGAAATAAGAGAGTAAAGGATATTCCTAATATTATTGCTCAACTTAATGTATACATGGATGATCATGGACTCTTAAGAATTAGAAGTAAGATGCCCAAATGGAGAAAAGATACTTTTGTCAACTTTCCTATTTTGCTTCACAAACACAGTAAGTTAACTCGGTTAGTAATAAAAGATTTTCATGAGAAATTCTCTCAGGCTGGTGTTTATTCCCTTTTGTCAGAGATGAGAAAAAAGTTTTGGATTCCACATTACTCTTCAGTAGTAAAAAAGGTCATCAAAGAATGTGTCATTTGTAAGAGTTTTGGATTCCACATTACTTCTCAATAGTAAAAAAGGTCATCAAAGAATGTGTCATTTGTAAGAGATTCAAAGAGAGAACGGTTAAGGTCAATCAAAGTGCCTATCGCGATTTTAGGATTGACCCTCCCTCTATACCATTCAGGTATATTTTTATTGATCATTTTGGACCGTATAACGTTAAGCTTAATGGTAAAAAGAGCAAAGTTTGGGTTCTATGTTTAACTTGTCTCTGGTCGAGGGCAATTAATTTAAAAATTTGTTTAGATCTCACTACAAAAGAATTTTTAAGAGCTTTTCAAATGAATTCATATCGGTATGGAATCCCTCAACTAGTCTTGTCAGATCTTGGATCTCAGTTGGTAGCTGG
>NC_090736.1:39557619-39562619 GCF_036898095.1 Palaemon carinicauda | reverse complement strand
CACTTCAGCTACAAGCTGAAGAAAGAGCAAAGGAAAGGGATCATGAAATCCAATGTTTAAAATTGCAAATGGGAGCAAATGGTAATAATCGTAGTGATAAGGATAGTTTTAACCTGTTAAGTGCCCTGAAACTTGTTCCCCAATTTAATGAGGAAGACGTCTCTGAATTCTTCATTTCTTTCGAAAGAATAGCTAAGAAATTGAAATGGCCTCGGGACATGTGGACCACGTTGGTCCAGTGTCGCTTAAAAGGTAAGTCCCAGCGTGTATATAATACACTTAACGAGGGTTTGTCATCTGATTATGATTCAGTGAAAGCGATAATTCTGAAAGCTTACGATCTCGTTCCGGAGGCGTACAGACAAAAGTTTAGGAACTTTAAAAAGAATCCGGATATGACTTTCGTGGAATTCGCCCGAAAGAAAGAACAGTTTAGGGGTGACTGGTTAAAGTCCAAGGAGGTTGACACGCTTGGAAAATTGCGGGAATTAATTTTAACCAAAGAGTTTAAGAGGTCTGTGTCGAGGGAGCTAAAGATTCATTTGGAGGAGTTGAAGATTGATTCTTTACAGGAGGTGGCAATTGCTTCCGATGAGTACTCCCTTGTACATAGGCAAGACTTGGTAAAAGATTTTTCCAAAAAGTTTTCTCCCCGTAATGGAAATTTCCACCAGGGAAAACCTTATCAGAAAAGGCCTACTGATTTTGATCAAAATGAAGGTGTTAACCGTAACGTAGATAGCAGTAAAAACGGAAGTGTAGAATCGCGTAGTTACGTGAACAGTAGTAGGTCTGGTGGTGGTAGTGAGCGTAGAGAATCACAAGAGTCTAGTTTAAGGTGTTATTGGTGTAATAGGAAGGGTCATATAAAAGCGAATTGCTTTGCTATGAAAAATTACTTGGAAAGGAATAAGGAGGCTGTTAATATTGTTTCTGCCGAGAAATCTTCAAAGAAAGAGGTATCAAACGAAAGCAAGTGACTAAAGTTTGAAAGGTACATATCGAATGGAACTATTTTTACTGATGTTGACAAACGAATAGGACGTAGTATTAAGATTCTTCGTGACACTGGTGCAGCACAATCTTTAATTTTAAAAAGGTCTGTACCTAGTGGGTTTAAATTTTCAAATACTGATTTTGTAGTTCTTGGAGGATTTCCTGATACTATTGCCTCCTATCCTCTCGAAAACGTGTATCTAGAAACTGAGTATTACAAGGGAACGGTAAAACTGGCAATTGTCGACAGTTTACCCCTTCCCGGTATTGACATGTTATTTGCTAATGATTTGGGGTTGCATGACGAAGCAAATTATTTCCCAATTTTGAGTGTTACAGAGTTAGAGGATGATAGGTATTTAGATGTTTCTGTATGTGAACCTACCTCTCTTATTACTCGTTCTCGTGCTCGAGAGATTGATCTCGATAATGTTAATTTAAACTTTGATGATATTAATGGACAGACGACTGACCTGATGACGAGTAGTTGTAGTAATAGTAGTAGTGAAAATATTTTGTTTAATGATGTTGAATGGGATGTTGAGGCTTTAAAAGAAGCCCAAGTAAATGAGTTTTCTAATTTTGATGATTCTAATTTTGATGTTGATGTTGATTTATCAAAACCCGTTTTTCTTAAAGAAGAAGGTTTGGTGTGCAGAGTCAGTAGGTCAGTTATGCACCTGCCGATCAGGCTGAGGTTAGGAAACAGTTGGTAATTCCAGAACGATACCGTTCTAAGTTGTTAATTTTAGCACATGAGAATAACCTTGCAGGACATTTCGGGGTCAGGAAGACATTCCAAAAACTCTCTGAACATTTTTTCTGGCCTGGAATGCGTCGTAATGTAAAGACACGTATAATCTTGTAAAGTATGTCAACTCGTGGGGAAGCCAAATCAGAAAATTCCAAAAGCTCCTTTAATTCCTATTCCGTCAGTGGGGGAACCTTTCAGGGAGGTGATTATTGATGTGGTAGGTCCTTTACCGCGGACACGCGGGGGACATGAATATATTTTGACAATGGTTGATAGGATGTCACGATTCCCTGAGGCTGTCCCACTGCGGAGTATTAGAGGGGAGAAAATTGTCGAGGCACTGGTTGGCTTCTTTACGAGATTTGGTATTCCCAAAATTATTCAAAGTGACTGTGGTACGAATTTTACAAGTAGGTACTTTAAGCGAAAAATGAATGAGTTAGGGATTAACCATGTTACTTCTTCCCCTTATCACCCTGAAAGTCAGGGCCAAGTGGAGCGATTCCACCAAACTCTTAAATCTATCTTAAGAAAATTTTGTTTGGAAACAGGTTGTGAATGGGATAAAGAGATCCCTTATGCTTTATTTGCAATCAGGTCAACACCTAATGAGACTTTGGGTTTCACTCCTTTTCAGCTTATATTTGGACATTGTGTTCGTGGTCCATTGGATGTTGTAAGGGAACACTGGGAGGGAGAAACCCCAGATATGAATGTATTAGACTATTTATCTAATTTACAGGAGAAACTTCATAGAGCTTGGACCTTTGCCCGGGAAAATTTAACAAAGGCTCAAACTACTATGAAAACAAATTATGACGTTGGTACCCAGATGAGACATTTTGATCCAGGAGACAGGGTCTTGGTACTGCTTCCCATGCCTGGGAATCCACTCAAGGCTCGTTTCTCGGGTCCGTGGAAGGTACTCAAGAAACTGAATGATGTTAATTACCTTATTGAGACTCCTGAAAGACATCGAAAAACCCAAATTTGTCACATTAATATGTTAAAACCTTTTGTTAGTAGAGAAGTAGAGGTAGATGTAGAACCAGTGTCACTGGTAGAAGTAGAAGTAGATCCTATGGTAGACATTAAGTTATCTGTGGGACCTGATGGTCTGTCCAACAATTCAAGTATTCTTAATAACCTTGATGTTAAATTTCAGCACCTGGAAAAGGACAAAGCAACGTCCTTAACCATGTTAATTAATGATTATAAAGATTTATTTCAGGATGTACCAGGACGAATTAACATTTTAGAACATGATGTTGATGTAGGGGAGGCAAGCCCTATCAAACAAGAGTCCGTATAGGTTGAATTCTTTCAAAAGGGACATTGTTAAAGACGAAGTAAAGTATATGCTGGACCACGGGCTGGTAGAACCCAGTTTTAGTCCCTGGAGCTCTCCTGTGGTACTGGTTAAAAAGGAGGGTGGCGAGCATAGACTCTGCTTTGATTATCGTAAGGTTAACTCTCTTACAAAGACAGATTCTTTCCCTTTGCCTCGGGTGGAAGATTGTATTGACCGTGTTGGATCTGCTAAATACATTAGTAAATTTGATTTGTTGAAAGGCTACTGGCAGGTCGGTCTTTCTCCCAGGGCAAGGAAAATTTCTGCATTTGTGACAGGTGACGGACTGTATGAGTGTAAAGTTATGCCATTTGGTATGAAAAATGCAGCCGCCACTTTTCAGAGGCTCATGAATTTTATTACTTGTGATTTAGAGGGCTGTGTAGTATATATTGATGACTTAATCATTTATAGCGACGATTGGGAGACACATCTAAAGAGAATTAGAGCTCTCTTTGAGATTCTGAGAAAGGCTGGTTTGGTGGTTAATTTAAGGAAGAGCGATTTTGCTCAGGCCAAGGTAATTTATCTTGGGCACGAGATAGGCCTGGGTAAGGTAGCTCCTAAGAAAGCGAATGTGGAAGCTATTTCTGACTTTCCTGCACCTCAAAATAGGAGGGGCGTGAGAAGATTTTTGGGCATGGTAAGTTATTACCGCCGGTTTGTGAAAAACTTTTCTGATATTGCTCATCCATTAACTAATCTTTTGAAGAAAGATGTAAAATTTATTTGGGATGAACAGTGTCAGGAATCGTTTGACAAATTAAAAGCTTCGTTAATGACTTTTCCATTATTACGTTCACCGGACTTTTCTCGCCCTTTTTGTTTAGCCACAGATGCTAGTGATGTAGGTTTAGGTGCTGTCATTCTTCAAAGTCTTCCCGATGGAACGACTCATACTGTGGCGTATTTCTCTAAGAAGCTATTACCAGCGGAGAGGAAGTACTCGACCGTGGAGAAGGAAGCCTTGTGTTTGGTTAAAGCCCTCCTTCACTTTGAAGTATACCTGTCGCCATCTCCAGCTCCAATAGATGTATTAACGGATCATAATCCGCTTATTTTCATAAATAAATTCAAAAACAAGAATCAGCGTATTTTACGCTGGAGTCTTATTCTGCAGGAGTATAACCTTAATATCCGACACATCTCTGGCAAAAGTAATGTTGTCCCCGATACTTTATCGAGAGCCTTCGAGAAGGAGTAATTTATTTAATTGTTGAAAAAATTTCTAGAATGTCTCAATGTTTACGATTGTTCTTATTTTTCAGGTCCAATATTTACTTTGCTTTTACACAATCATTTTGTTTTCTTTTGATCTTTTAAGTTTAACAGATTTGATTAAATTTAAATTTTTAAAAATAACGTAAATTCTTTTCTTTAAAAGAAAAAATAATATTCTTTTTTTTTTCCTTTTGGTGGGGAGCTGTAATAGTTTGCTTAATTTTATTCGTGGCCTGTAAAGTAAATTTCATTAAGTTGATTTCATTAGATTTCTGTTTTGCCACAAAATTGAAAATAAGAAAAGACTGGTTTAGGGTTTTCTCGCTCCCACCGAAGGTTGTTATTATGTAAGTGGTACCTCGCCCATGAGTTGTTTTTTTTCTTTCCATGTAATTATTCACCGGCTTGGTTGTTTGGCGATTTGATGTTCGTTGCCCGACTTTTGATGGGGACCTTTGGCTGAGGATGAAAGTAGTATGGATTCGGCTCCTTAACGTGGAGGTTCTCTGACCATATTCCTGAACGACACGGGGATATATATTTCCTGAAGGCCTTGCTGTATTGAAGGGCCCCTTTTCTACTGTATTGCGGAGGACGGTGATGGTATTCTTCCTCCTGATTACTGGAGTTGTTGTGGAAGCTGCGGCCTTATTTTGAGACGCCCCCTGTACCCTGATT
>NC_090736.1:39530119-39535119 GCF_036898095.1 Palaemon carinicauda | reverse complement strand
TCTCACTGGAATGACTTTTCAATGTAATACGTGACAAATAACTTGTAAAAATTTTCAACGAATCTCTATTTCAATGTGGATCTGATGTGCAACCTTGCTGAACTTCCAAAAAAAGGAACAGTCATTATAGTGTCAGTGAACTAGCTTTGTAGCGGAGAGAGAAAATGTAAGTATTAAAAAAAAGCATAAATAAATTTTATTTTAAGCTTGATGCGAAGATCCGCTTCTGACAAACATATGTTATGCAGGATTTAAACTTCCTCTACATGATAAATGGATGTTTTGATTTATTATTCTAATGGTTGAATATTACGGGAATTAAAAATCCACAATTATATACGTTGTATATTTAAAAAGTACCAAAGCTTCTGCATTTTTTAAATATACACCGTATATAATTGTAACATTTTAATTCCCAAGATTAATAGACACGCACTGGTGTTTTATTCAAGTTGTTAAATATTATATTAAGAGGTTTAACATACAAAATTCAACGTGTTGGCTGAAAATTTAATACTCCTGTTTTGATAGTTCAGCTTTTCACGGTACAAATTATTCTCAATACTTGCAAAATATTTTGTATAATGTTGGTTCTCCGAAAGAAAGAAATCTATATATGATGTTTACAATATTGTACTTTATATTAAAGATATATGTATCTTAAATTTATAACGTATTCCTCAAACTTCATATTTATCATTGTAAACTTGTAAGTATCCCAAGATATGATTTTTTCATGCATCGAAATAACTATTAGCATAGTTTTGTTATTACATCATATTATTTATTAATTCTCATGTCATATGCTGCTCAATATATGCTTTTTTATCGTAATATATAGAGCAATTAATTTTTTTTTTCATATAATTTTCCATCAATATCTAAAACAAATTGAAAAAACTGTTTGTTCCCAGCTTTGAAATACCTTTTGGCAATTTAAATTCGAAGAATTTTATTCTTTCTTTAAAAATTGGAGAAGAATTTTATCTTTGCTGAGATGGATGGTCACCAGCAACAAATCCTTTGACAAAACCGCTTGAAAGATTGCAAGATCTGCAATATATCTGTCACTCAAACATGACAGCATTAATTTATCTGCGTAACAGAGGAGGAGCCATGTTTCATAGTTATTTAAAATCTGATATAAATGTCTGGATTACCTATTAAGAGAGAGAGAGAGAGGAGAGAGAGAGAGAGAGAGAGAGAGAGAGAGAAGAGAGAGAGAGGAGAGAGAGAGAGAGAGAGAGAGAGAGAGAGAGAGAGAAGAGAGAGAGAGGAGAGAGAAGAGAGAGAGAGAGAGTGAGGAGAGAGAGAGAGGAGAGAGAGAAGAGAGAGAGAGAGAGAGAGAGGAGAGAGAGAGAGAGAGAGAGAGAGAGAGAGAGAGAGATTTTATAAGCTCACCAGTAACGTAAATGTTAAATATTATGAGTTATATTGGAATTTTCATTCTTAATAATAAGCAATATAACTAAATCCAAGATTTTGCCTAAAGAATTGATTATTATTGATGCGTCAAAAAGCAAAATGATTCGAATATAACTCTCTGAAATAGTGCAAAATATACACAAATTACAATGTTTGGTTTCAAAACCTAAAATGATATTATTTTTTTTTTTTAATATAAGACTCAATTTAGCAAAATATAAACAAATTAAAATGTTTGAGTTAAGATTGTAACAATGGAAAAAAGGCGCTACAAAGGAAAATGTTAGAATATAAAAGTTGTTATTTGTTTATTACTCAGGCGTACTATAATATAAGCCACCAATATCAACTCCCATTGCAATGAAACTCTCTCTCTCTCTCTCTCTCTCTCTCTCTCTCTCTCTCTCTCTCTCTCTCTCCCTCTCTCTCTCTCTCTCGTAAGGCCTTACCTCTCTTTAAAAGGTAAGTTAATGAGAAAAAAGCTTTTGAGAAAAATCTATTAAAATTCAAACGCTAAACTTTTCACGCTGTATTCAGTTTTTCCAAACTGGTTTTCACAGGTAAAGACTTTTTATTCTATTGAAAACTACAAGTGCTTTCCCGGCATGAGTTCATTCGCGACTTCGACTACTTACATTTTCATGTTTTCACCAAGGTTCTCTCTGAAAACAGTTTTTTTGATTGATAAAGTTTATTGACTAGAACCACAGACGGTTTCATTGAGTTAATAAAAACCATATGGTAATTTCACAGCAATAAACTGAACATTCAAAATGTAGACGAACGATACACTGTTAAAAATTTGCCGTAAAAGACGGTAAAAATCCTGAATAAGTGTTGCCATTTTACTGTAATACGGTTTAGAACAGTATATTTTTTACCGAGAATTTCCGATTAAAATTATTTTTTTTTAAATGTACATTACGAATTTATTCCTATTCCAACTTTTTTTTTAACCTTGATGTAAGTTAAACTATAGATTTAGGTGACATTGGAAATGATTTTTTCTTCATTTGAATAATATTCATCAGATATGCCTCAATACCCATATTTTGTTCAATGAAAAAAAAAAAAAAAAAAAAAAAAAAAAAAAAAAAAACTTGGAAGATATGTGAATATCTAAGACAATTTTCGGAGACAATGGTTTCCAGTCAAATATCAATGACAATTAATTTGCTATTTTTCAAAAAAGAAAGAGCAAAGTGAAAGTACGCATTTAATGTATTTTCTATTGGAGTAAATTTCACAATGTTCAATTTCAAGGTTCCAATTTATTCATTTCTGAGTGGGGATACCTTAACGTGGTGAAAGGGTTTGTGTATTGCCATGATCAACAAAGCTGTACAAGTGAGGGCCAGTCATACTAGGCTGTTTTCCTACCACACTAAAGTTTCCCACCATCACCAATCGGCAAGGGCCAGCGTGGTGATGAAAATGACTTAACCCCAGAATGACTAAGGACATATGTGAGGCTTTTGTCCTGCAGTGAATTACAAACTGTTGCAATTATTATTATTGTTGTTGTTGTTGTTGTTGTTGTTACCATAAATAGAACCAATCTTTACTTGAGTAGTTTAAAGATATTTGTTCTTATTTGCAACATTTTCTGTTAAAATTTTGATTGACGGTCAGAATCTGGAACTCATTCTAGAAAGCTATGGAAGACATACAAACGTCGAACACCAAATCATCCATCATAGTAAAAGTATTACTTCAATCATTAATTTTATGAGCCATTAAAAACAAGAGCGATTAAGTTATGATGGCTGATGAAGATTATTCAATTAAAGGTAGTATAAACGGATATAAACACATAAAGGAATATTAGAGGAAAGATATAAACAATTAATTACAATATAATAAAGTAATAAAAAAACTTAGGTTATCAACCTATTGATATGTCAAGAGCTAATAACTTCTTAGCAACAAAGGAAATACATACATACATATATTAAGGCACTTCCCCCAATTTTGGGGGTAGCCGACATCAACAAATGAAACAAAACAAAAAGGGGACCTTTACTCTCTACGTTCGTCCCAGCCTGACAAGGGACTCAACCGAGTTCAGCTGGTACTGCTAGGGTGCCACAGCCCACCCTCCCCCGTTATCCAGCACAGATGAAGCTTCATAATGCTGAATCCCCTACTGCTGCTACCTCCCCGGTCATCTAAGGCACCGGAGGAAGCAGCAAGGCCTACCGGAACTGTGTCACAACCGCTCACCATTCATTCCAATCTCTAGCACGCTCTCTTGCCTCTCTCACATCTATCCTCCTATCACCCAGAGCTTTCTTCACTCCATCCATCCACCCAAACCTTGGCCTTCCTCTTGTACTTCTCCCATCAACTCTTGCATTCATCACCTTCTTTAGCAGACAGCCATTTTCCATTCTCTCAACATGGCCAAACCACCTCAACACATTCATATCCACTCTAGCTGCTAACTCATTTCTTACACCGGTTCTCACCCTCACCACTTAGTTCCTAAACCTATCTACTCGAGATACACAAGCCATACTCCTTAGACACTTCATCTCAAACACATTCAATTTCTGTCTCTCCGTTACTTTTATTCCCCACAACTCCGATCCATACATCACAGTTGGTACAATCACTTTCTCATATAGAACTCTCTTTACATTCATGCCCAACCCTCTATTTTTTACTACTCCCTTTACTGCCCCCAACACTTTGCAACCTTCATTCACTCTCTGACGTACATCTGCTTCCACTCCACCATTTGGTGCAACAACAGACCCCAAGTACTTAAACTGATCCACCTCCTCAAGTAACTCTCCATTCATCATGACATTCAAGCTTGCACCACCTTCCCTTCTCGTACATCTCTAAACCTTACTCTTACCTACATTAACTCTCAACTTCCTTCTCTCACACACCCTTCCAAATTCTGTCACTAGTCCGTCAAGATTCTCTTCTGTGTCTGCAAGCAGTACAGTATCATCCGCAAACAACAACTGATTTACCTCCCATTCCTGGTCATTCTCGTCTACCAGTTTTAATCCTCGTCCAAGCACTCGAGCATTCACCTCTCTCACCACTCCATCAACATACAAGTTAAACAACCATGGCGACATCACACATCCCTGTCTCAGCCCCACTCTCACCGGAAACCAATCACTCAATTCATTTCCTATTCTAACACATGCTTTACTACCTTTGTAGAAACTTTTCACTGCTTGCAACAACCTTCCACCAACTCCATATAACCTCATCACATTCCACATTGCTTCCCTATCAACTCTATCATACGCTTTCTCCAGATCCATAAACCCAACATACACTTCCTTACCTTTTGCTAAATATTTCTCGCATATCTGCCTAACTGTAAAAATCTGATTCATACAACCCCTACCTCTTCTAAAACCACCCTGTACTTCTAAGATTGCATTCTCCGTTTTATCCTTAATCCTATTAATCATCACTCTACCACACACTTTTCCAACTACATTCTAAAAACTAATACCTCTTGAATTACAACTCGCATGCACATCTCCCTTACCCTTATATAGTGGTACAATACATGCACAAACCCAATCTACTTGGACCATTGACAA
>NC_090736.1:39527835-39529619 GCF_036898095.1 Palaemon carinicauda | reverse complement strand
GTATAATTTATATTTGTAAGGTAACATATTTTGTAAATGCTTTTACTGTAAATACTGTATGTACTGTATCATTATTTATCACTATCATCATGCGCGTTAAATGCCTTGTTTGTTCTGAGCGTGGTTGTTTACTGAGCGTACACGCCGTCGTTTCAGGCGGCGTCATAAAGAAAAAGATTTCATTTGGAAGTCCTAAGAAAAATACGTAAACTAAAACATTGGTAATAAAAAAATCAACATACAGTACTGTATAATCAATATAATCGATGCAAAAACTAACCTCTACATATATGTGTACACTAAATGAGTTGTTTCTTCATTATGATCAGAGTTGAACGTAAACAAAACATTGGTTGCCATTTTTTATCGTGCTTTTTAGGTGTTTAGGAAACGCATGATATAAAATCGCCTTTAATATTTGTGCCTGTTTTAGTTTAGGGTGCTGTAGTACATGCATTAAGTGTTCTGTACATTAAAGGGTGGTTTGTTAACAGTACTACGTACAAGGGAAGGTTTTAAAAGTCCGAATATACATGTTAAATAAATAGGTAAATATGATGTCACTACTTCGCGGATTTTCACCTATCGCGCCCGCGTCTGGAACCTATCTACCGCGATAAACGAGGGTTCACTGTAGTGCCGTAGAAAAGTTAGATTAAAACAATTTATTCAGAAATTAATTAGGTGAAGATAAACCACTCGGGAGAGAAGAACAACATATCGGACGGGAAAGAAGTTCCCAACAGGCAGAGGGACCTGCTTCAGTGTATGCACTCCCTTTGCCAGTCAACATAGAATGAGGAAGTGCGGTGTCATCAGCGAAGAGGACCATACCCGTAGTCAAGCTCTGAGTAGGACGCAAACAGTCTTCCCTCCAATAAACTTGCGGGGGCCCAGCGACATCAATCTTTGAACGGAGAAAAATCCACAAGCGGACAACTCTCCTACACTCGGAGAACCAGAGGAAACCACCAGCCTACGGGTTGTCCAGCGTCAAAGGGGAACAAAGGGGAACAGAACATAAGAGAAAGAGGTTTCCCCGCCCTCAAGAAACGCAGCACTACGCTGACACCAACACAATAATACTCATACTATAAAGATAAAAGAATGTGTATATATACTTTATATAAAAACATTACATGAATGTTTATATACTATATACAGTATATAAGAACACAAATAAATCAAAGAAAAGTCAAAGGCCAGTAAAAAAAAAAAAGTTGGCCAGAGAAAGAGAGGAATGTCTAGTATCACCGAGCAAAAAGTGACGAGACAACATAGGTGTGTGTGCGTATGAGTGGGGAAGTGGCTACCCCTCCTACACTACCCCTCACTAACTAGCGGTGGGGTAGTTGCAGCTCGCTCTAAGTCTTATGAATTGTCTTCCAGCTTCACTGAAAGTATAATACTTATAAACAGCCAGGGTTTGCATTTAGTGTTGGAACAATGCTGACATTTGTCCTCCAAAGAAGAACCAGGAATCCCCAAGGAGGAGCCCAACAAATAAAAGGCTTCCGACCTCTAAAAATTGAAAGATGAAGGCAAGTTTGCCAAGGAGGGAGGAGCTGCTGAACCACTTGGGGGAACGGCAGACTCTCTGACCGTGCGACTTACCAGATGTTAACTGGCCACCACTCTTACCTGATCGCCAATCGGAGGATGCCAAGGAAGAGTCAGAAGGGACTGTTCCCGGGGAAGATAAAGAAGGCCAAGATTTCTTGGACTTCAAGGAAAACTCGAAAGGCAAAGAGTCCCCTTTGGCCTTTGTTTTCTTCCTCCTACCG
>NC_090736.1:39502835-39522835 GCF_036898095.1 Palaemon carinicauda | reverse complement strand
TGATTACTCTGCCTCATTAGTCCGCTTTCCTCACGAAGCCCAGCCATCCTCTCAGGATGCTGAAAGACTCCCAGGAGCTGTTATATCCAGGGCGAACACCCCTATAACAGGACCTCATCAATACCCTTAATCTGGGCGCTCTCAAGAAACAACACTTGACCACACGCCAAATCAAAAAGATTGCGAAAGACTTCCTAGTCTTCCGTACAACCCAAGACAAGATTAAAAAACATTTCAAGAGAAGATTAAAAGGATATTGGGATTAAGGGAATGTAGTGGTAGAACCCTCACCCACTACTGCACTCGCTGCAACGAATGGACCCAGGGTGTAGCAGTCCTCATAAAGAGTCTGGACGTCTTTTAAGTAAAATGAAGCGAACACTGACTTGCTCCTCCAAAATGTCGCGTCCATAATACTTCGAAGAGATCTGTTTTGCTTAAAAGCCACCGAAGTCGCTATTGCTCTCACTTCGTGAGTCTTGACTTTAAGCAAACAACGATCTTTCTCATCTAAATGAGAATGTGCCTCCCGGATTAAAAGTCTAATAAAGTACGATAACGCATTTTTAGACATGGGCAATGAGGGCTTCTTAACGGAGCACCATAAGGCCTCAGAACCACCTCGTATTGGTTTAGTTCTAGCTAAGTAAAACTTAAGAGCTCTAACGGGGCACAGCACTCTTTCAACTTCATTACCTACGATT
This sequence comes from Palaemon carinicauda, assembly GCF_036898095.1. NCBI lineage: Eukaryota > Metazoa > Arthropoda > Malacostraca > Decapoda > Palaemonidae > Palaemon > Palaemon carinicauda. The sequence goes on along the minus strand of NC_090736.1, from coordinate 39,522,131 downwards.
TCTGACAGACTAGGTATTTCAAAAGATTTAGGCCAAGGACGAGAAGGCAGTTCGTTCTTGCCCAAAAAACCAAGTTGAAGAGAACATATAACTTTATTCGTAGAGAAGCCGATGTTCTTACTAAAAGCATGGATCTCACTGACCCTTTTAGCCGAAGCCAAGCTCACCAAAAAAAGTGTCTTGAGGGTAAGATCCTTCAGGGAGGCTGAATGTAACGGCTCAAACCTGTCTGACATTAGGAACTGTAGGACCACGTCTAAGTTCCAAGCAGGAGTTGACATACGACGCTCCTTAGAGGTCTCGAAAGACTTAAGGAGGTCTTGGAGATCTTTGTTATTTGACAGATCCAAGCCTCTATGTCTGAAAACAGACGCCAACATGCTCCTGTAGCCTTTAATGGTGGGAGCAGAGAGGGAGCGAACATTTCTCAGATGCAGGAGAAAGTCCGCAATCTGCGCTACAGAGGTACTGGATGAGGAAATAGAGGAGGACTTGCACCACTCTCTAAATACCTCCCGCTTCGACTGGTAGACCTTGATAGTAGATGATCGCCTAGCCCTCGCGATCGCTCTGGCTGCCTCCTTCGAAAAGCCTCGAGCTCTTGAGAGTCTTTCGATAGTCTGAAGGCAGTCAGACGAAGCGCGGGGAGGCTTTGATGAAGTCTCCTTACGTGAGGCTGCCGTGAGAGATCCATCCGTAAAGGCAGACTCCTTGGGACGTCTACCAGCCATAGAAGTACCTCTGTGAACCACTCTCTCGCGGGCCAGAGGGGAGCAACCAACGTCAACCTTGTCCCTTCGTGAGAGGCGAACTTCTGTAACACCTTGTTGAGGATCTTGAACGGCGGAAATGCGTAAGCATCCAGGTGAGACCAGTCCAACAGAAAGGCATCTATGTGGGCCGCCTCTGGATCTGGGACTGGAGAGCAATAAGTTGGGAGCCTTTTGGTCAGCGAGGTCGCAAAGAGGTCGATGGTGGGCTGACCCCAAGTCATCCGAAGACTCTTGCACACATCCTTGTGGAGGGTCCACTCTGTAGGGATCACCTGACCTCTCCGACTGAGACAGTCCGCCAAGACGTTCAATTTCCCTTGGACGAACCTCGTCAACAGTGAGATGCCTCGATCTTTTGACCAGATGACGAACAGAGCGTGGGAGTGAGTGCCTCCTTGCTTGGAGATGTACGCCAAGGCCATGGTGTTGTCCGCATTCACTTCTACCACCTTGTTTCGAAGTAGACTCTCGAAACTCGTCAGTGCTAAATGAACAGCCAACAGCTCCTTGCAGTTGATGTGAAGGCTCCTCTTATCTGGCGTCCAAAGACCCGAATATTCCAGACTGTCCAGAGTCGCTCCCCAACCCAAATCCGACGCGTCTGAAAATAACACGTGGTTTGGGTTCTTGACTGCCAGGGACAGACCTTCTCGAAGACGTATATTGCTGTCCCACCAGCTCAGGCAAGTCTTGACTGGCTCGGAGATCGGGATCGAGACCGCCTCCAAAGTTTTGTCCTTGTTCCAATGGGAGTCTAAATGGAACTGGAGAGGGCGAAGGTGAAGTCTCCCTAGAGAGATAAACTGTTCCAGGAATGACAGCGTCCCTAGGAGGCTCATCCAACTTCTCACAGAGCAATGGTCTTTCTCTAGCATGAGACGGACTTTGAGCAAGGCTTGCTCTATCCTGGTGGCAGACGGAAAAGCCCGAAAAGCTAGACTCTGTATCTCCATCCCCAAATAGAGAATCGTTTGGGAGGGAGTCAGCTGAGACTTCTCTATGTTCACCAATAGGCCCAACTCCTTTGCAAGATCCAACGTCCATTGAAGGTCCTGCAGACAGCGATGACGGGACGACGCTCTGAGCAGCCAGTCGTCCAGGTACAGGGAGGCTCGAATCCCCGACAAATGTAGAAATTTTGCTACATTTCTCATGAGCCTCGTAAAAACAAGAGGAGCAGGGCTGAGGCCGAAGCACAGTGCTCGGATTTGGTACACCACATTCCTGTATACAAACCTCAGATACGGCTGAGAATCTGGGTGTATAGGAATGTGGAAGTACGCATCCTGCAAGTCGAGAGAGACCATCCAGTCTCCCTCTCTGACTGCTGCCAGAACGGATTTGGTGGTCTCCATCGTAAATTTTGTTTTGATAACAAAAACGTTGAGAGCACTGACATCCAGCACCGGCCTCCAACCTCCTGTATGCTTTGGAACTAGGAAGAGACGGTTGTAAAACCCCGGTGATTGAAGGTCCGAGACTTTCACTACCGCCCCCTTCTCTAGCAACTGAGACACCTGCAGATGTAATGCCTGTCTCTTTGACTCCTCTCGATACCTGGGAGAGAGGTCTATAGGGACTTTTACTAGAGGAGGTCTCCGTACAAAAGGTATTTTGTACCCCTCCTTTAGCAACAAAACAGACTCCCCGTCTGCACCCCTCTTCTCCCAGGCCTGCCAGAAGTTGGTTAATCTGGCCCCTACCGCTGTCTGAGGACGTGGGCAGTCAGACTCTGCCACGGGAGGACTTAGATCCTCTCCTCTTACCTCTCTTACTATCGGCACGAGCGCCTCCCTTACTGGGAGCTCTGCCACGAAAGGGCGGGATAAATCTCATCGCTGGAGTGTCGAACTTAGGTCTAACGACATAAGAGGACGAAGGAGCAGCCTTACGCGCCGACGTGGCCATCAAGTCATGGGTATCCTTTTGCACTAGAGACGCTGCGATATCCTTAATCAACTGCTGTGGGAACAAGGCAGAAGACAACGGCGCAAAGAGTAGCTCTGACCTTTGACAGGGGGTTACTCCTGCAGACAGGAACGAACAAAGAGTCTCCCTCTTCTTAAGGACTCCTGCTGTAAACGTAGCAGCGAGTTCATTAGAGCCATCACGGATAGCTTTGTCCATGCAGGACATAATTTGCACAGATACATCACGGTCAGCTGAAGAGATCTTCCTGCTCAAGGCTCCCAGCGACCAATCCAAGAAGTTAAAAACTTCAAAGGCCCTATAAACTCCTTTGAGATGATGATCAAGGTCTGAAGAGGACCAGCAAACTTTTGAGCGTCTCATGGCCAGACGACGAGGAGAGTCTACGAGGCTTGAGAAGTCTCCCTGGGCAGAGGCAGGTACTCCCAAGCCGAGAACTTCTCCAGTGTCATACCAGACGCTCGCTCGAGAAGCCAGTTTAAAAGGGGGAAAAGCAAAGGCTGACTTCCCCAAACTCCTCCTGGTCATCAACCAGTTGCCCAGTAAACGCAAAGCTCTCTTAGAAGAGCGAGAGAGCACTAGCTTAGAGAACGACGGCGTCGAAGCAGCTAGGCCCAGCGTGAACTCTGATGGGGGCGAACGAGGAGCAGCAGTCACAAAATGGTCAGGAAAAAGTTCCTTAAAAATAAGCATGACCTTTTTAAAATCAAGAGAGGGCTGAGCAACTTTAGGCTCCTCTCCATCTGAAAAAGTCCCCAAAGGCATATCAGTTGGAAGAGGATCAACGACTTCCTCATCCGACGGAACTTCGTCCGACAACTGCCGAGTCTCGTGATACGGAGAGACATGCCGAGGAGGCAACGCTTGACAGGCAATGTCAACAAGCGACGGAGCAGCAGCAACAGCTGAGGAAACGACGTCACACCGCGGCTGTAAGGACTGAAAGTCTTGTGACTGACAAACAACAACAGCCTGAGTTGATTGTCGTTCGACATCACGTCGAGACTGCATTGACTGCAGGGTCTGAGCAGGCAAAACAACTTCCGACTGCGGCGACAGACGCTCAATGTCACGTCGAGGCAACGGAGTCGGTCGGCGAACGTCAGTGCGGGGCTGCGGTGGCAGCTGCTGAACGTCAGCCCGAGACTGCGGCAAAGGGGGTTCCACGTCACGTGACTGACGTGAATGACGAGGCACACGACTAGCATCGCGTTTCAAAGCACTAGAAACGTTAGCAGTAACATCATACGGACGAGAAAACACTCGTTTAGGCGGCTGAAGGCCAGAGTCACGTTCATCGCACTGGCGAACCGCAAGCAAAGGATCATCGTGAACCTGTTCATGCTCATAATCTTCCATAAGGGAGGAAAGCTTAGACTGCATGTCCCGCAGGACAACCCACTTCGGGTCAACGGGAGTCGGAACGGGCCGTGACGTCGGTAACGTCTGCGCTGGCAAAACATTGCCTCTACCGATACCCTCGGACTCGGTGTTACGCTTTCGCTTAACAGGCGAACAGTCATCCGATGACTGCAAGTGGTCAGAGCTGCCCCAATGGCTACAGCCAGGACGCTGGACCTGTCCTGAAGGGACTGACTTGCGCTTTAAGGGCCTAGATACCTTGCGCCAAGGTTTCTTATGCGACAAGACGTCGGAGGACGAGGAGAACTTAGTCTCACCCGTCTTATGGAAAGGACATTCTTGATGAGAAACGTCTGATACCAAAGAGGGAACGTCTGTACGTTGGTTTACACCTCTCGCCCCCTTAAGTCCTACGACATTACTTCTCCCTGGTGCAGGGGAGCCTGAAAGAGGTCTCGGACTAGGGGAGCGACAAGCACGAACAGACGAACCCTCGGTCGCAACACTAAACACATTTTGCGCACTTTTCACTTTACCACTTAGATTTTCTGCTTTACCACTTTGACACTTCAACAACTTAACATCGGACATAAGCTGGTTCCTGTCCGAGGCTAAGGATTCAACCTTTTCGCCTAATGCTTGAATCGCTAAAAACATATCCCGCATTGAAGGTTCATGAGTGCTAGCAGGGGGTTCAGGAACAACCACTACAGGGGAAGGATTAGGTTCAGGGGCATGGGAGGAGGAAAATTCCAAAGATCTAGATGAGCTTCTCCTCACCCTATCTCTTTCGAGCTTACGAGTATACTTTTCATACTCTAGCCACTCGAATTCCGACAAGACCACGCACTCCTCACATCGATCTCCTAATTGGCAGGATTTACCCCGGCAATTAGAACAAACAGTATGAGGGTCGATAGAGGCCTTGGGAAGACGTTTGTTACAATCTCTCGCACACTTGCGATATACAGGAGAAGGGTCACCCATTTTGAACAACCAGAGAAAATCCAAATCAAAGCCAAGTTCATCAACAAGAAACACAAGCCAAAAAAGGGTTTCAAGAGTTTTATTGAAGAAACACACCAACACAGCGAAAGCCAATAAAACAACCAAAACAAAGTACTTCACCAATTCGGTAGAAAACTCGAGGTCTAAAGCGAGCGGAACCAATGTTGTCGGTGACACCGACAGAGAAGAACTGGAGTGGTTGAGAAGTATATGCGGTATCTGGCCGATAGTCGGCGCTGGTGGGCACACTCGCAACCTTCATGGCGATCGCTCGCGAGTTTTTGGAATCTGTCGGGCCGTCGGAGACGTCAGCTATTTATATATTCACCGGCTAAGTTTAATATTTAAAATTAGGAATTTCATAATTTCGTTGAAACGTGCCCTTGACATTGTCTCTTTGAAAAAGGGAAGCACCCATTTTACTGACCAAAGGTTTTCAACAGATTGTTCTTTTGCAAGAACTCATCTGGCATACATAATGCCTATAGTAGCATGAATCTATTCAAATGATATGTTCCAATTCTCATCATTCAATTTCATTCTCGCTTCAGTTTCTGTACACTTTTGTGTGTTTGATAATGAATTCATCTATCAATAATGAGAAAGTGCTCAGAACTTGTCCAGGAAAAACTTGAGGTTTGGCAAGGGATGTTGGTGCCGGTATTTCTCGTGTTATGTTATGGGCGGTAATTCTCCCGGCATTGACAAGATCCTGTTCTATAACTTCCCACCGTGTTCCATCCTTGCCAGTCGGAATAGTAGTAGAAGTTGTTTGCACATCTACAATATCTTCTTGTTTCAAAGAGCAACAGTACTTTACAACTGTTAATTTTCATTATCACTATCGTCATAATAATCATCATATTCAGATGAACTTTCTTGATTGGGGATATACTCGTTTTCTTCATCTTCAGATATAGGATCTCCTTCAGACTCAGATTCAGATAGTGTCGACAAATATGTCACAATTTCATCATTCAACAAAGAGCGTTTGTACGATTTGTTTATCATTTAGGACTTCAGGGGAAACTGACTGAAACAATAACACGCCGCCAGACTTACAAGTGACGGGAATACAAGCTGTAAAACGTTTTGACTGGCACACCACCATAAATACCATTGTATTGCTCCCTAGCGGTCAAAATGACCGTTCGGTCGTTCTAAGTATTACCTAATATATCTCAAAGGATTATAGCATATTTTAATTTAAACTTATCATCAATATATATCATGAAAAGTTAGGAAAAGTCAATGAGTATCAAGTTTATTGGGGAAAGATTATAATAGCTCTATGCATCCGAAAATCAAAATGCGGTCTAAATGACCGCTCGGTCGTTCTAGTGTTAAGGTGGAATAATTTTGTTACTGTTTATGTGTTTCTAGGTCTAGTTACTTTTCTGCTAACTTGGTAATACTGTACTCAACAAACAATTTTTTCCAACTGTCTGTGTATTATTTCGTAACTCAGGCAACAAAGTCATTATCAATATATTGCTTTATTACAAAATGTCAACAAAATATGAGAATATAGATATATACATCATAAACAACTCTGTCATAGCGTCGTCTGCTATGAGACTATTAGTTGGCATGTTTTCTTGTAGAAGAGGGTTAGCAAGTCATCAGCTGATTACTAAAAGGAAAAAAAAATTGCTACTGTACTTCATTGAAGGATGTGCAATATAAAAATAAATAAATTTATTACATATTAATGATAATTGTAGGATTATATTCTATCTCTCTTGAGTTTGAGTGCTTGTATGTCAATAGTTGGGTGTTTGAAGGGTGTCAAACTCGCTTATACAACTTTTTCTTAAGTGTTAAGACGCAGGGTGATTTTGGAGGGCACTTTTCGTGAAAAAAGGAGCGTCTTATGACACGGGAAATCCGGTAATTTATTTTTTATATATATATATATATATATATATATATATATATATATATATATATATATATATATATATATATATATATATATATATATATATATATATATATATATATACATATATATATATATATATATATATATATTATATACAGTATATATATATATATATATATATATATATATATATATATGCCATCCGTCCTGCATAATGTATCAAATTGTAATTTTTGTCACCTCCTAATGATGAAAATATACATTCGTGTAAACAGCATCCATCTATCGCACCTAAGCCGCCTCCGATAGCCTTACGCTGTTAGGATACGTTATTCAAAGTAAATTTATTTTCGGATATAAGGTTCGTTTTGCATACCTGTAAACTCCTAAGGGTTTATTTAACATAGAAGTGTGATTTAACATCGTTTAAATCATAAATTGGCATGAAATAATTGACGTTTGAAAACAGACACAAAGGGAAAGCACGTCTATTTATAGAAACTGAAATCAGACAACGAATGTATCGTAGTATTCAGAGAGCGACTTCCGCTTGACCTACATGTACGCTATGAGTTGAGATCTCGATTGCTACTTCAGCTAAGAAACTAAAAAAAAAATTGTACTTGTATAATTTCCCACCGGTACGATAGGTAGTATTGAATAAACATACTGGTTGGAAGATTTGTGAAAAATTAATAAGCGTACTGGGTGGAAATGGAGCGTACCGGCAGGAAGAAATTTGAAAAATTAATTAACGTACCGGTGCGTTTATTTGATACTTCAGAGTAAATATTATTGATATATTACTTTACACAAAATTAGAAGTGCATCAATATTAAACATGATAGATCAGTCTGTCTGTAAGTGAATAGATAAAAAAAATCCAAGACAAAATCATACAAACCGCAAGAATGAATGAAGGGGAACTTCAAGTATACCATAAACCTGGAAAAATACCATGAGTTAAGCTTTATTATTACAAATATAATCCAAAAGAAAAAAACGTACTTTGTATGATGCATCATCCAGAAGCGTCATCTCAGGGAGAAGAGCAAGTACTTCTCGTGCAATTTCTTGAGCATTGAGACTGGATATCAGCTTTCCACTTCCAGATTCTATTTTATCAACATCAAAGAACTTCAAGCCAGACTCCATTTTAAATTTTGAACACAGTTCCTTGTCTTGGAAACACACAACCACTCCAATATTAACCAAACCATCCTGAATGAAAAAATAAACAGTAGGTAAACTATAGTACCACAAAATACTTTTAATACATACAGAAATTAAATTGGAAAGTTAAAAATTTGAATTTTTAAAAATTTGTATTTTTTTTTCTTTTCATACAAACCTCAGTCCTTTAAATAGAAGTATGATTTCAGAGAAGTTGGAAACACTGCCGTTAAAATTCATAATGAGGTGCAGGTAGTTACTGGCATGTATTGGGGGAAACACTCACTTCCCATTGCCAGCTCACTGAGAAAGGTGGGAGGAAGCTGCCATAACTAAACTAATTGTTTTAAAATCTCAGGATGTCAGAGCACTCAGAACTTAGGAGTAGCAAGTGTAGATGCCAATCCTCTCCCTATAACCTGAACTTTTCTAGTGATAGGCTAGACTTCTGTTATCTACACAGAATATCATGGAGGAGACTTATCCCTACGATATGTCCAAAACATAATGTTGAAGCAAAGTTTACAATACTGTGCTCTCCATCCTCCCCTTCATTAGGAGGATGAGGGAAATACTTCTATCTTAAACTAAATACAACACTTATTTGGTAGCTTGCCTGCATCAAAGTCCATTCCAAGGACATGGTGTTTAGACAACTGCATCCAAAAGAAGGGAAAAAAGCTAAAAGGTCCAGACATACAGTGATGGCACAAATGCTAACTTAGACAAGATGTTCCCTGTCCTGTGAGGGAGTTAGGTACGCTACCTGGACCACTGAGCAGGTACCACAGGTCCTAGAGAAAACATGACAAATGACTTGCGAGTACATTCCTGTAGATAATGGGCTGTGATGTTGTCTGGCATTTCCAGAAACCTGTCTTCAAAACTTGGCCCACTGAAAGGTTCTTCCTAAATAAATATGTTGCACTAACTTCTGACTTCGTGAGCGTGCATGTCTGCAGGTTCCTTCAGCTCCTCTGCTGTCTGGGTTTGATATCTATTTGTTGTTTCTTAAAACCAGATGATTTTGTCTAAAGATCTTCTTGAGCCAGCCAGAGCTGATAATGAGACTCTGTACTTGTGGTCTGAAGGGTCAAGTCCATTTCAGTTAGTCGGGGCAAAAAACTAAATCATCAAGATTATCAGTTGCTTCCCTAAGCAAAGATATGGAGAAAGTTTCAAACTTAGGATCGTGTAAGGTTGGGATTCGAGTTTTAATGTGAAGGTCAGAAAAGAGAGAGACCTCTCTCCCCACCTCAAAATGCCTAAATAGACGTGATAATCCGTGCAGCTCACCTACTTGTTTTGCTGAAGCTAGAGCAAGCAAGCAAGACCATCTTCCGCATTAAATCCTTATCAGATGCCTGCTTCAAAGGTTAATAAATGGCTCTCTTCAGAGACAACAGCCTAGAGGCCTGGTTCAAGGGTGTATGATATCCTTTCCCTAATAGACTGAAAGGTGCTTTGTTCTACTCCGATTACAGATGATTGCCTAATTCACCTAGTACACTGCTATTGAGTATTTTTTGAGGTAACTAGATATCCCAGCATAAGTAGAATATTCTTCCTCCAATGCTGTACATTAATGTCTAAGAATTGTCAGTCTGCTTAGGATTACACTGTCATCATCGACGTTGAATGGCCACATCAGAGAAAAAAAAACAGCAAATAGAAATGCCATCTAATAGGATCAAGAAAACGGATATCAGCACATTACAGATATACTAGCCATCAGGTACTGTAAAACCTTTCCTCTTCCATCACACACACAAATCTGAAACCAATAATCTACAGAGAAAAAAAAAAAGTTGGTATGGTAGAAAGCACCAAGCGTATATCTCTACTCTATGTTGGCTGAAAACAAAGTGGTTACTCAGTGAGCTGATAGGGTGTTAGGGCTTCCCCGTGCCAGTCAACACAAGCAAATTTCCTTAGTTTGTCGATTCATCGTCTTCTCCTCCTTCCTCTGCTTCTTTTATATACAGCATATAAATTTCATCAGCTGCATTTCCAGCTTGGTGAAATCATACCCCTATCTAAGGACTAAGGTTTGTATTCGTCCAAAAACAAATTGCTACATGGCAATTCCCTTCAACCATACAGTAATTTCTTACATATAATGAGTAAGAAAGACCACTGTACAGACCAACTATCAACTCTTCTCACATGCAAACAACTCGAGATGAAATTCAAGAAATAAATTATGGTGGACAAGGAGCCCTTGTGAGCAAATCCTAACCGATGCCATTTATTGTTTGATAATAGAACAGGTTATCTATGAGCAATATGCATTAACTTATGAAATAAGTTTTCTTGTATTAAATCAATTACTGAACCTAGCAATTAAAACAACTGTCTTCAATATAACCTTTGTTTTATGTTGCAGACATTTTTTTCAATTTTATTTCAATAACCTACCATTGCTGCATAAATTTTACTTTCTAATTGCATGAGTTTCAATAAGTACTTTCATACACACACTCCTTGAGGCTTACACCTCTTATATTCAGACCTTGTTCCTAAAGCTTACTTGTAGAAAAAATACAGTAAAGGGAAGACAGGAAAGTCAGTTGAATTTCCATGAGCCTTTTCCTTCATTAGAAGGGTGGGTAGGCAACAGATGGCACTCATCATTTCAGTTGCTTGTTTACATCTGGACTTTATGAAAATAAGGAACACTTAATATGAATTACATTTGTCATCAATACTAATGATAAATATATATCTACTCCTCTACCATGGCACTTTCCTTAATTTTGGGAGATACATACATACATACATATACCAAGGCACTTCCCCCAATTTTGGGGGGTAGCCAACATCAAAAACTGAAACAAAAACAAAAAGGGGACCTCTACTCTCTACGTTCCTCCCAGCCTAACAAGGGACTCAACCGAGTTCAGCTGGTACTGCTAGGGTGCCACAGCCCACCCTCCCACATTATCCACCACAGATGAAGCTTCATAATGCTGAATCCCCTACTGCTGCTACCTCCGCGGTCATCTAAGGCATCGGAGGAAGCAGCAGGGCCTACCGGAACTGCGTCACAATCGCTCGCCATTCATTCCTATTTCTAGCACGCTCTCTTGCCTCTCTCACATCTATCCTCCTATCACCCAGAGCTTCCTTCACTCCATCCATCCACCCAAACCTTGGCCTTCCTCTTGTACTTCTCCCATCAACTCTTGTATTCATCACCTTCTTTAGCAGACAGCCATTTTCCATTCTCTCAACATGGCCAAACCACCTCAACACATTCATATCCACTCTAGCTGCTAACTCATTTCTTACACCCGTTCTCACTCTCACCACTTTGTTCCTAACCCTATCTACTCGAGATACACCAGCCATACTCCTTAGACACTTCATCTCAAACACATTCAATTTCTGTCTCTCCATAACTTTCATTCCCTACAACTCCGATCCATACATCACAGTTGGTACAATCACTTTCTCATATAGAACTCTCTTTACATTCATGCCCAACCCTCTAATTTTTACTACTCCCTTAACTGCCCCCAACACTTTGCAACCTTCATTCACTCTTTGACATACATCTGCTTCCACTCCACCATTTGCTGCAACAACAGACCCCAAGTACTTAAACTGATCCACCTCCTCAAGTAACTCTCCATTCAACATGACATTCAACCTTGCACCACCTTCCCTTCTCGTACATCTCATAACCTTACTCTTACCCACATTAACTCTCAACTTCCTTCTCTCACACACTCTTCCAAATTCTGTCACTAATCGGCCAAGCTTCTCTTCTGTGTCTGCAACCAGTACAGTATCATCCTAAAAGAAACGAAAGGGGATTTTTTCTCATCATTCCTGTTTGCAGACTCATCTAAGTCTGGTTGGTACTGCTATGGTGCCACAACCCACCCTCTCCTGTTTTCCATCACAAATGAAGTTCTATATACCGAGTCCCCTACTGCCCTACTTAAGCGGTCACCTTGGGTAGCAGCAGTGCCTATCGGAACAGTGTCACAATCACTCCACATTCAATTCTATTTCTAGCATGCTCTTTTGCCTCTCTCACATTTACCCTCCTGTCACCTAGCGTTTTCTTCACTCCATGCATCCACCTAAACCTTGGCCTTACTCTTGTACTTCTCCCGTCAACTCTTGCATTCATCACTTTCTGCAGAAGACCATTTTCCATCCTCTCTTAATGGCTAAATTACCTCAACACATTCATAACCACTTTACCTACTAATTCATTACTCATACTCGTTCTTACCCTCACTATCTCATTCTTAATACACCAGCCATAGTCCTCAGACACTTCATCTAGAACACATTCAATTTCTGTCTCATCTCTTTCATTCCTCTTTCATTTCCATACATCAAAGTTGTTACAATCATTTCCTCATAGAGAACTCTCTTTACATTTATCCCTAACACTCCTATTCTTTACAACTCCCCTCACTACCCCAACACTTTACATCCTTTTTTCGCTTTCTGAATTACAACTGCTTCGACTCCACCATTTACAGCAACAACAAAACCGAAGTACTTGAAATGATCTACTTCCTCAAGGGATTCTCCATTCAACATGACATTCAATCTAGCAAAACCATCCCTTCTCGTGCATCTCCTAGCCTTACTCTTACAGACATTAACTCGCAACTTCTTCCTTCTCTCACACACCCTTCCAAACTCTGTCACTAATCGACACAGCTTCTCCTCCAAGTCTGCAACCAATACAGTATCATCTGCAAACAAAAAATTGATTAATCTATTAGTCATGATCACTCCCACCTATCAGTTTCAATCCTCAACCAAGCACTCAAGTATTTACCTCTCTTAAAACTCCATCAACAAACAAATTGAACAACCATGGCAAAATCACACATCCATGTTTGAGTCCTACTCTCACTCACTTCATTCCCTATCCTAATACACATTTTACTGCCTACTGCTTACTGCCTTTCTACATCCTCCTCTGTCCTCAGGCACCTAACAACTTCGCTCAAGGGGTTAACTACTGCAGTGTAGTTTAGTGGCAACCCTCTTGAAAAGGGTAGAAGAGACTCTTTAGCTTTGGCCAGCGGCTTTTCTAGGAGAGGGACAATCTAAAATCAAACCTTTGTTCTCTTGTCTTGGGTAGTGCCATAGCCTCTGTACCATGGTCTTCTGCTGTCTTGGGGTAGAGTTCTCTTGCATTAGAATAGACTCGGAAACAGTATTCTATATCATTTCTCTTCCTCTTGTTATTTTAAAGTTTTTATAATTTAAAAAATGTTATTTTTATTAGTAAAATAAATTTTTGAATATACTTACCCGATAATCATGTAGCTGTCAACTCCGTTGCCCGACAGAATTCTACGGGAGGGATACGCCAGCTATCACTATACTAGAAGGGGGTGTACTCACCAGCGCCACCTGTGGCCAGGTACTACAGTACTTCTTGTTGACACCTCCTCAATTTTTCCTCGGTCCACTGGTTCTCTATGGGGAGGAAGGGAGGGTCAATTAAATCATGATTATTGGGTAAGTATATTCAAAAATTTATTTTACTAATAAAAATAACATTTTTCAATATTAAACTTACCCGATAATCATGTAGCTGATTCACACCCAGGGGGGTGGGTGAAAACCAGTGTACATGACTAAAGGATAGCTAAGTATCCCGTATTTCATATAATCAGTTATCTCAAAATAACAATGAAATAATAAGTACCTGGTAAGGAAGTCGACTTGAACCGTTACTCTGCCTTTATTAAGTTCGTCTTCCTTACTGAGCGCAGCGTTCCTCTTAGGAGGCTGAATCAACTCTAAGGTGCTAAAGTATATAGGGCTGCAACCCCTACTAAAGGACCTCTACACAACCTCTAACCCAGGCGCTTCTCAAGAATGAATTGACCACCCGCCAAATCAAAAGGATGCGGAAGGCTTCTTAGCCTACCGTAACAACCATAAAAACAACAATACAAGCATTCAAGAGAAAGGTTAAAAAAGGTTATGGGATTAAGGGAATGTAGTGGCTGAGCCCTCACCTACTACTGCACTCGCTGCTACGAATGGTCCCAGGGTGTAGCAGTTCTCGTAAAGAGACTGGACATCTTTAAGATAAAATGATGCAAACACTGACTTGCTCCTCCAATAAGTTGCATCCATTATGCTCTGCAGAGAACGGTTTTTATTAAAGGCCATCGAAGTGGCTACGGCTCTCACTTCGTGGGTCCTTACCTTCAGCAAAGCAAGGTCTTCCTCCTTCAAGTGAGAATGGGCTTCTCTAATCAGAAGCCTTATATAATACGAAACCCCGTTTTTGGACATGGGCATCGAAGGTTTCTTGATTGCACACCATAAGGCTTCTGACTGTCCTCGAATAGGTTTAGACCTATTAAGATAATATTTCAGAGCTCTGACAGGGCAAAGAACTCTTTCTAGCTCGTTACCTACCATGTTGGAAAGGCTAGGAATTTCAAACGATCTAGGCCAAGGACGTGAAGGAAGTTCATTCTTAGCTAAGAATCCGAGCTGTAAAGAACATGTCGCAGATTCGGATGTGAACCCAATGTTCTTGCTGAAGGCATGAACCTCACTGACTCTTTTAGCTGTTGCAAGGCAGACGAGAAAAAGAGTCTTGAGGGTAAGGTCCTTGAAGGAAGCTGACTGGAGAGGTTCGAACCTAGGCGACATAAGGAACCTTAAGACTACGTCTAGATTCCAGCCTGGAGTGGGTAAACGACGTTCTTTAGAAGTCTCAAAAGACTTAAGGATGTCTTGAAGGTCCTTGTTGGAAGAAAGGTCCAAACCTCTGTGGCGGAGAACTGAAGCCAACATACTCCTGTACCCTTTAATCGTAGGAGCTGAAAGGGATCTCTCAATCCTTAGATGTAATAGGAAGTCAGCTATTTGGGTTACAGAGGTATTGGTAGAGGAAACTGCATTGGCTCTACACCAGCTCCGGAAGACTTCCCACTTGGATTGGTAGACTCTACGAGTGGATACCCTCCTTGCTCTGGCAATCGCACTGGCTGCCTCCTTCGAAAAGCCTCTAGCTCTAGCGAATCTTTCGACAGTCTGAAGGCAGTCAGCCGAAGAGCGTGGAGGTTTGGGTGCAACTTGTCTACGTGAGGTTGACGTAGAAGGTCCACTCTTAGAGGGAGAGTCCTGGGGACGTCGACCAGCCATTGTAGTACCTCTGTGAACCATTCTCTTGCAGGCCAAAGGGGAGCAACCAGCGTCAGCCGTGTCCCTTCGTGCGAGATGAACTTCTGAAGGACTTTGTTTATGATCTTGAACAGTGGGAATGCGTAAAGGTCGAGATGGGACCAATTCAGCAGAAAAGCATCCACATGAACTGCTGCTGGGTCTGGAACTGGGGAACAGTACAAAGGAAGCCTCTTGGTCATGGAGGTGGCAAAAAGATCTATTGTCGGCTGACCCCACAAGGTCCAAAGTCTGTTGCACACGCTCTTGTGAAGGGTCCATTCCGTGGGGATGACCTGATCTTTTCTGCTTAGGCGATCTGCTGAGACGTTCATGTTGCCCTGAATGAACCTCGTAACTAGGGTGAGGTTTAGACTTCTTGACCAAATGAGGAGGTCCCTTGCTATCTCGTACAGGCTCCTCGAATGGGTCCCTCCCTGCTTGGAGATGTAAGCCAAGGCTGTGGTGTTGTCGGAGTTCACCTCCACCACCTTGCCTAGCAGGAGGGACTTGAAGTTCAATAGGGCCAAATGAACTGCCAGTAGCTCCTTGCAGTTGATGTGGAGCGTTTCCTGTTCCTTGTTCCACGTTCCCGAGCACTCCTGTCCGTTCAAGGTCGCGCCCCAGCCCGAGTCTGATGCATCCGAGAAGAGATGAAGATTGGGGGTCTGAATCGCCAACGATAGGCCCTCCCTGAGAAGGAGATTGGTCTTCCACCACAAGAGAGTGGTCTTCATCTCTTTGGTGACCGGGATAGAGACTGCTTCGAGCGTCAAATCCTTGTCCCAATGAGCTGCTAGATGGAATTGGAGAGGGCGGAGGTGGAGTCTCCCTAGCTCGATGAACAGGGCTAACGATGAAAGGGTCCCTGTGAGACTCATCCACTGTCTCACCGAGCAACTGCTCCTCTTCAGCATGCTCAGGATGCAATCTAGGGCTTGGCTTATCCTTGGGGCCGATGGAAAAGCCCGAAAATCCTGACTCCGAATCTCCATTCCCAGGTAAACAATGGATTGGGAGGGAATGAGCTGGGACTTTTCTAAGTTGACTAACAGACCCAGTTCCTTGATCAAGTCCAAAGTCCAGTTGAGACTCTCCAGACAGCGACGACTCGTGGAGGCTCTCAACAGCCAGTCGTCTAAATAAAGGGAGGCTCTGATGTCCGATAAGTGGAGGAATTTTGCAATATTCCTCATCAGATGCGTAAACACCATAGGAGCTGTGCTTAGGCCAAAACACAGGGCTTGGAATTGGTACACAACCTTTCCAAAAACGAATCTCAGGAAAGGTTGGGAGTCTGGATGAATAGGAACGTGAAAGTAAGCATCTTTCAGATCCAACGAGACCATCCAGTCCTCCTGCCTGACCGCTGCTAGGACCGACTTCGTCGTCTCCATAGTGAACGTCTGCTTGGTGACATAAGCAATGAGCGCGCTGACGTCCAGCACCGGTCTCCAACCTCCTGTCTTCTTGGCCACCAGAAAGAGACGGTTGTAGAAGCCCGGGGATTGATGGTCCCGGACTATAACCACTGCCTTCTTCTGTAAAAGGAGCGACACCTCCTGGTGCAACGCTAGCCTCTTGTCCTTTTCCTTGTAGTTGGGAGAGAGGTTGATGGGAGAAGTGGTCAGAGGGGGTTTGCGGCAGAATGGTATCCTGTAACCCTCCCTCAGCCACCTGACAGACTGGGCGTCTGCACCTCTCTTTTCCCAGGCTTGCCAGAAGATCTTGAGTCTGGCTCCTACTGCTGTCTGGAGAGGAGGAGAGTCAGTGTTTGCCTTTTGAAGTCTTGGAACCTTTCCTAGACTTGCTCCTGGAAGAGTCTGGACGGGAGCTTCCTCGGCTGGGGGCTCTACCACGAAAGGGCGGAATAAACCTCGTAGCAGGAGTATCAGCCACTGGGGTGCGATAAGTCCTGGGGACTGAGGGAGCAACCTTAGTCTTACGAGCTGAAGAGGCCACAAGATCATGAGTGTCCTTTTGAATCAGGGCCGCAGACAAGTCCTTGACAAGCTCTTCGGGAAACAAGAACTTAGAGAGCGGAGCGAAAAGGAGTTGAGACCTTTGACAAGGTGTGATGCTGGAAGAAAGGAAGGTACAAAGTTGCTCCCTTTTCTTAAGAACTCCTGACACAAACATTGAAGCAAGCTCGCCAGATCCATCCCTAATAGCTTTATCCATGCAGGACATTAAAAGCATGGCCGAGTCCTTGTCCGCAGGGGAGGTCTTCTTGCTAAGGGCCCCCAGGCACCAGTCAAGAAAATTGAACATCTCAAAGGCACGAAATACACCCTTTAGGAAGTGGTCTAGATCGGAGAAGGTCCAGCAAACCTTAGAGCGCCTCATTGCTGTTCTACGAGGAGAGTCGACCAAACTTGAGAAGTCAGCCTGGGCAGAGGCAGGTACTCCCAAGCCTGGTTCCTCTCCTGTGGCATACCATACGCCCGCTTTAGAAGTGAGCTTAGTCGGTGGGAACATAAAGGAAGTCTTCCCTAGTTGCTGCTTAGACTGCAACCACTCCCCTAAAATTCTTAAAGCTCTCTTAGAGGACCTTGCAAAGACGAGCTTAGTATATGTTGACTTGACAGGCTGCATGCCCAGCGAAAACTCAGATGGCGGAGAGCGGGGGGTAGCAGAGACAAAATGGTCCGGGTATACCTCTCTGAAAAGAGCCAGGACCTTACGAAAGTCAATAGGTGGAGGAGAAGACTTGGATTCTTCCACGTCTGATGAGGGATCCAGGTGCGCAGCTTCCTCATCAGAAACCTCATCACCAGAGTGTAGCGAAGTGAGAGGTAATGGAACAGTGGTATGCTGAACAGCAGAATCTGAACAAGCGGGTGCAAAAACGCTTGTGGTTTCATCCTCAAGTCTCTGTTGATGAGTTAAAACCTGAGGTTCAGGCTGCAAAGGCTGGTCAAAAAGAGTAGCGGAAGGTAGGCGCATGGGTTGAGGAGGCTGACTCCTGGCATGAGTGTCTTGACTCAAGAGTTGCGCTTGCTGTAAGGGTTGCGGATGCGCAGTAGCAGGTTCCTGAGGAACGAGTTGAGGTTCCTGAGGTGTGAGCTGCGAGAGTTGAGGTAGCGGCTGCGCAGAACGCAGTTCTTGTCTCGCGAGTTGAGGTTCCTGAGGCGCAAGGCTAAGGTGTTGAGGCTCTCGCCTTGAGGAGGGTTGAGGTCGCTGCAGCGAGAGCTGAGGTGTCTGCCTCATGGATGGAAGAGGTTGTCGTACCTCAAGAGAGTGTTGCCTCACTGGTGGAACCGCAAGCGGAAGCGGAGGAAGTAAGGCATAAGCTTCCTGTTCCCATTGCTGAGGTTGCCTTAAGGAAGGCGGAGGTTGCTGCACACCGCTGGAAACTGGCAACTCAGTACGCGGTAAGGAAACCTGAGGAGCCTCAACATCGTACGCCTGGCAGACTGGACTGCGGTTAGGCGGAGCGATCGCAGGAGGAGGTGTAACCTTTTCAGCCTGACACTCACGCATTAAGACCGCAAGCTGTGACTGCATGGACTGCAGTAAAGTCAACTTGGGGTCGGCAGACACTAAGGTCTGCTGAGGCAAAGCCTTAACAGAAGATGAGGTCTGTTGCGGCAGCACCTTACCCCTCTTAGGAGGTGTGCAGTCACCTGATGACTGCGGAGAGTCAGAGCTAATCCAATGACTGCAGCCAGGTTGTAGAGCTCTTGAGGTCTGGACTTTGCGTTTGAGAGGTCTTGAGACCTGAGTCCAGCGTTTTCTCCCTGACAATTCTTCAGCAGACGAGTAAAAGACGGGCTCAATCGTCTGCGGGTGGGAGTGACGGTCTCTGTAAGACACGCCCGCAACCACCGAGGATACTTCTGTGCGCCGATCAAGGCCTGCCGAACCCTTTTGCCCTTCGACATTGCTTCTCCCCTGGGCTTGGGAGCTTGCAAGAGGTCCCGGACTGGGAGGACGACTGGCACGCACAGAAGTACCCTCACGCACCACACTGACACTGACACTAGCACTTGGCACTGC
>NC_090736.1:39495335-39497835 GCF_036898095.1 Palaemon carinicauda | reverse complement strand
TTCCAAACGAGTTTCCTAGTTCGACATTGAAGAATAACTCAGTGAGCATAGACACACGGGTGATAATTCCTCTTTTATTATTGCAACAAAATGTAAAGAGTAGATTTTTACAGTTGAAAATCTGGCCAGGAATACATGCACACACACTCTTATGTATATATATATATATATATATATATAATATATATATATATATATATATAAATATATATATATATATATATATACATATATATATGTCTGTGTCTGTGTGTTTGTGTGTGTGTTGTGTATTTTAACCCTTTGTTTTCTATAAATCTATATTTATTAATGTAAAGGAGTCAAATAATAAATGATAACAAGGGGCTTTGTTATACTATCATCTTAGTCATCATAAAGCCTATTTACTGCACACACTAAACATATATGTATATATATATATATATATATATATATATATATATATATATATATGTATATATATATATATATATATATATATATATATATATATATATATATATATATATATAAATATAATATACGATGTTATATTGCAGTTACTCAACTGAGAGAGAGAGAGAGAGAGAGAGAGAGAGAGGAGAGAGAGAGAGAGAGAGAGAGAGAGAGAGAGATAAATTCACAGGAAGACTATACTTGGATCTAGATCAAAGTAAAACTGCTTTAAATAGCTTTCTGTACAACGCTATAAAAAGATGAACGTCTCAAAATTCCCCTAAAATTTAGTGTGTATGTTTATATACATATATACAAATATTTATATATATATATATATATATATATATATATATATATATATATATATATATATATATATATATATGTGTGTGTGTGTGGTGTGTGTGTTTGTGTGTGTGTATTCATATTTGTATTTATGTGTGTGTGTTTGCGTTTGAGTGCGTACATATGTATGTACATGTGTGTGCATTTTTTATGGGTATAGATATGTTGATATCCTTCCGTTCACTCCATGTGGGATTTCTTCTCATCTTATTTTAGTGCAAATCATGTAGATTGATTGATTGATTTTTTTTTTATCATGAAAACAAAGGTCATTGACGCCAGTATCCTTTGTTATACTATAAATTATGAAAGTAAATTCAATTCAAATATATAAAAAAACACCTGTCTGCTGATAGCCTTGGTCCTACCTTAGGAAACTTTTCCTTGAAATGATTGTGGAACATGGTAATAGGGAGAGTTTAGATCTACCATTTTGTAAATATTCTTGTGCCATGGAGGTTATTCAGTTGTATGATTATTGTTCCAAAATTATGATACTTGCATTAGAGAGAGAGAGAGAGAGAGAGAGAGAGAGAGAGAGAGAGGAGAGAGAGAGAGAGAGAGAGAGAGAGAGAGAGAGAGAGAATGTGTGTAGTGGTTATCATTCTATGAAACTCATTTCATGACTTATACACCCTTTATCTAAACAAAGCCTCCTTTGACTTGATAGTTATCAAAAAAAAAAGAAAAAAAAAATTGTCAAAGAAAGGATAGGAACACAGAAGGAGACATCACGATTCACATAGATCAAAGCACCATATGTAAAATATGCCTCCTTATGAAAAATTAAAACCTATCTAATCAACCAGTTAAGTTATAATCGGTTATAATATAGTAACAAATAGACATAACTCTCTCTCTCTCTCTCTCTCTCTCTCTCTCTCTCTCTCTCTCTCTCTCTCTCTCTCTCTCTCTCTCTCTCTTTCAAAACCTTTGAGCCCTTATCGTATTAAAAAATTTGCACACGTTTTTCTTTAGTTATTCTCGCAGATGTTCATTTGTAATTCTGGCAACGCATGTTTGATATTGCATAAAACCTACCTAATACCTGAAATATCTTTAGAAGTACGAATTGTAATGTTTTTGATGATTGTGTGTTAAGAATGTAATGTTAGATAAATTGTAATTTCCTTTTTTTTTTATTTCTGTAAGTACAATAACATATACGAAATGAATAAAAAAACAAAACAATAGTTTTCAAATCCAAAGATGCATGAAATATGGTGCACATCTTCAAACAAACACAATAGCATGTTTGAGATCCACAAACATCATTCATTGCAAGTGAGTCCTCTCTTCAAAAAGAGAATTTGAAATAATCTTCAACTGAAATCTGAGATCAAAGTAAATAGGAATAAAGTCTTGGTGCGTTTGATGTATACAGATGGGGGAAAAATATAATAACTCTTTGAGAGGCAAAGCTATCTAGCGACAGAGATTCCGGCGAGAGAAAACATGACGATAAAAACGGAAGGAAAGTTACAATGAGTTTAGCTTATTTCCCAATGCTAAAGAGAACCGGAAACAAGTACCCGATATTACAGTTAATAAATAATCCTCAAATCATTAACAATATCATATTTAGTATTTTTGTGTGGTAAATGGATATATCATGTGTCGCAGAAGTATATATTTAACATCTTATCTTGCATTTGTATCTTGGTCCTAAAGTTCTGCTCTATCATTCTTCATATATCTCTGGACAATATAAAGAAAA
>NC_090736.1:39485335-39490335 GCF_036898095.1 Palaemon carinicauda | reverse complement strand
CAGTGTAATAATTGTGATAGAATTTGTAACAAGCAATGCTGCTTAATTCAAGGCTCAATTATTATGTCAATGTCTTTACATAATAGTGCTAAGATAGGTCTATAAGTAATATCCATTTAATTCACAATGGTTATTCTGAGTGGGATACCTTAACGTAGTGAATCGGTTTGTGTATTGAGATGATCAGCAAAGCTGTATTAGGTTGATTTGCTGTGAGCAATCAAACTAAAGTTTCCCACCATTACCAATCCGCAGTGGCCAGCGTGGTGATGAAAATGGCCATACCCCAGACTAAGGACATGCCTGAGGACTTTGTCCTGCCGTGAACGAGAAAAACCTGGGTATTTTGTTGTTGGTGCTGGGTACATAGATATCTTGACTCCTGCTCCCTACACCACACGTGTAATTTTATGTTAGAACTAGATGACCTTGTATTTCTTTATGCTTAAAGTAAGCATTTCGCAAGAGAGTTGTTGTCA
This sequence comes from Palaemon carinicauda, assembly GCF_036898095.1. Classification (NCBI taxonomy): domain Eukaryota; kingdom Metazoa; phylum Arthropoda; class Malacostraca; order Decapoda; family Palaemonidae; genus Palaemon; species Palaemon carinicauda. The sequence continues at coordinate 39,489,856 of NC_090736.1, read as the reverse complement.
AGTATTCAAGATTGGTATTATTTTATTTATGGACATTAATAATGTAGCGTATTTTAACTTAGTTCTCTATGTTAAGGAAGTCTTTTGTAGTATTTCTGAATAATCTTATCTGTCGCAAATGCCTAGTTCTTTATATATCGACGATCAAACTCACGCTACTCATGTCTTCCTCCAGATTTTTTCTAAGTCTGTTGTTATTGTTGACTGTGTCTTGTTTTTGCTCAAATGAGCCCTGTAACCACTATAATACGCAGACAAACTAGTCCACTATGACGTTTGGCCAATCACAGCCACTATCCACTATGACGTTACAGGTTTGGCCAATCACAGCGTGACAATACATTATCTTACCCAGGTCTTTCATTTCGTTCTTAGACATGGAGGCCATAGCAAGCACGTCATCTCATATTGCACAAGAAGTTGAAATTCCATCTTCTTGTCCTGACTGTTTCCTAACTTACAATGAATTTGTTGTAACTTATTCGGGGAATATTGAAAAACTAGTGGATTTGTGCCAGAGACAATTTAATTTTACAAAATAAAAATTGTCCTGCATATCAAGGAACCTTCGCAACGGCTTCACATTTTCCTCAAAGCAGCAGCACATCTTTATGAACCAACAGTTTAAGGTAAGCTTCATTAATTTATAGAGTATATTATAATGGTGATAGTATAACGATGTATACAGCAGTACCATCACTTTGATTTGATTCTCAGCTGGCTGACGTTACTATGTCTGTCCGTAATTTTGAAATTTTCCTTAGAAATGGCATGACCAGATTTAAATGCGTGGTCATAAAATAGCTGAAATGGGTTTCTTACTTAACGGTATATTGGTTCGTACCGATCTCCCATGTGCTCCGAAATCCTACACTGAAGCTGCCTAGATGTGCTTCCAGTGTAGCACTCATTACAGAGTGGACATTGAAAAGTGTATATAACACCGGAACACAAGGGAGTAGGTAGACTCTCCTTATACTTAAACAGTGAGCCAACTGAGAACTTGTTATATATATATATATATATATATATATATATATATATATATATATATATATATTATATATATATATAATATATATATATATATATATATATATTTTTATTTTTTTTTTTACTCAGTCTTCAAAGTAAACTTGATATGGAGACAAAATTTCTTTTAGCAACTTACCGGCCTTACACCTGAAAGATTGTATGAGGCTAACAGGAAAACAATATGCTTTTTGAAATCTTTTTCTTTCAAAGACAATGATAAGATAATAAAAGCAATATTGAATACAGTGTCTATATCTGTATTGAAATAGCGATAAGGCATTTTTTCATCTTGGCCCGGTTTCAAAAACGTAATACATTTGTTTATTGGATTGTATAAATGTATGCTATTCAGATGGTCAAGTAACAATTCTTTGGGGGGTGTTTTAAGGAACTTGATAAGGGAAAATGCAATTAATCATTTAAAACTTCAGTGGTCGAATGGTCAGGAGAGAGAGAGAGAGAGAGAGAGGAGAGAGAGAGAGAGAGAGAGAGAGAGAGAGGAGAGAGAGAGAGAGAGAGAGAGAGAGAGTTGTGTTGGGGTTACAAGGACGTGTTTCAGTCAATCACATTACATTCAACAGTTAACCTAGTTACCAAGTCGACAGCTACTCTAAATAGTTCATTAAGATCCATTATACCTGCATCATAAGTCAATTTGGCGTAAGAACCGAACATGAACACGTTACATTTAGATTATAAACTGACGCACACCAAATTTTAGCGATAGATAGACAAAGAGATAGGTGGATAGACGGAAGATAGCGTATTTTTTAAAACATTAGCATTACAAATTTTCATGGTTTCATTTCTCTATTTTATACAGGAAGAGATATCGCAAAAAAAGTATTCGTATTAGAAAATCCCGGTTTCTAAAGAACAATTTTCTAATAGCCTACAAAGAAATATAATTTGCGAGGCCATTATTCAAAGGCTTAAACTATGAATTTGTTATACTCGTAAGATGCCAACAGACATTAGAGGTCTAGTGAGATCGACAACGAGTCACGATAAATTAAAAAAAAATACAAGTAAAAAAAACGGTTTCGATTTTATACCGAATATTCTACATATAACATCAATAGGTAATTAGATTGATAATGGAATGCAGATGTTGATTTGCAATCATAATGGATAACACTGACACTCGTGATTCTGCAAATAGACTGATTTTCATTAATACATATCAGCTTTACGTGAACATTTTGTGAAATTGACGATGATAGGGATTGAGATTCCTTCCGTTTCGTAATGGCCATTCGCCCCTGACTAACTGATAGAGGTTCTCATAATTTGTCAAATAAGATATTAATATGGATGGGATTTGAGTAAATATCCATGAGATGTCAAATAAGGATACGGTTCATGTCAATAGCAATTAGAGATAGAATAAGGATAAGGTTTATATCAATAGAAATTAGAGGTCAATAAAGATGGAGTTTATTTCAATAGCAATTAGAGGTAGAATAAAGATAGAGTTTATGTCAATAGCAATTTAAGGTAGAATAAGGATAGGGTTTATGTTAATAAAAGTTAGAGATCAAATTCGATTGGATTTATGTCAATAGCAATAAGGTGGCAAATTAGGATAGGGCACAAGTATATTGGCTCTGAGCTTACGAGTAAAAATATGTTTGTGTAAATAACTCAAATTTTGAGTAAGAATAGGGTACATATTAATCGGTTTCAGCTATCAAATAATATAATTTGCATCAAATAGCTCTGAATGTCATGATAAGTCTAATGTGTCCATGAACAGTTGTAATCTGCCAAAAAAGTATGTTACACGTAAATAGTTCCGCTACAGGCTTTTATATAAATATGCGGTTTACATGAATAGGTGAGGGTTGCCGGTAGAGGGTTGAGGCTGATATCGCCCTAGAGTAGAATAGTAAAATGAGATTCTGTCTTTTCTTAAGGTATAACAGAAAAAACACGGTAACAATACGGTGTTTTCAATGATATTTGTCTTGTCTGGAGATCAGATTGGCTGTAACACCTTTAGCTAAAAAAATCTTCCAGATCTGTTAATTACCTATGTTCGTTATTTAGCTCCATTTAAGCAAACAAAAGTGTTATCTCAGTTTCCTGGCCTATATACTATTTTGTATGTTTCTTGAGGGATTATTTCTGACGTATACTCCATCCACAGTTTCGTTTGCACTGCTAACGTATTTATTAATCAATAGAAACTGAGATATGATTTCAATTAGATTTTTGTTCTTTTAGGTTTTTTTATATGAAAAGATTACGTAAGTTTTAATTGTTGTTATATACATATATATATATATATATATATATATATATATATATATATATATATATATATATATATATATATATATACACATATACATATATATATATATATATATATATATATATATATATATATATATATATATATATATATATGTGTGTGTGTGTGTGTGTGTGTATATATATATATATATATATATATATATATATATATATATATATATATATATATATATATATATATATATATATATATATATATATATATATATATATATGTATGTAGGTATATAAATATATTTTATTTTTTCAATATTTTACAAAAGGACTATAAAAGAAATCCTAATAATACGTAATCAAGTTTGCTTCTCGGTGCCCTTAATAAACGGAAGACTGAACGCTTTCACTCGGTCACTATTATAATGGTCATATGCATTTTAAGTTGGGAAAACGTGATTGGGAACAATAATTATTCGTCTTCTTCGTTCGAAGGTTTAAAGGTCGTTCATGAATAGCAGAGGCAAAGGCCAGGACAATGGCCTAGAGACTGACCTTATGTTCATACTATCAGCGCTCAAGCCCCCTCTCCACTCAAATTAGGACCATGGAGGGCCTGGCATTGGCTGCTGATGAGTCAGCAGATAGACTTCAAGGTTTCCTCAAACCGCCCCTCTATCTGTAGCTCACAAAGAGGGCGAGGTTCAGACACTGATAGAAACTATCGAGCTTGAGCAGGAATTGAACTCCCGTCCAATAGTCTACTAGGTAGGGACGTTTTCAATAGGCTATCTCATTGTAATAATTCAAATTACAAAATAGGATTTGCTTGATATATTGGCATATAAATGTGATTTGATGAATTAATGCAAGTAGCAATGTTGTCCGTTACATAATTATTTTCTAAACCATGAATTTTGATAGTTCTATATCAATAGAAACATAAAATTTTCTACATATTAGCCTGGAAAACCTAAGGAGAATCCCAATAAAGACATAGGTGTAAGCCATATTTACTTGGGGAAATCTCAAGGTTATAAGTATATTGAGCCAAGTTGTCAGTAGCAACCTCAGGAAATGAACCTTCCGAAGCAGACGAGGCCAGTCGCTACTGGTTCAGTACTGGGGCGGGAGGGGAAGTAAGGGAAGGAATAGAAGCCTTCTGGAGGAATCCTCCCCTCATCCCTATTTCCATGGGTATTTGATAACCAGAACTCCGAGATTACTCCGAAC
>NC_090736.1:39475335-39477835 GCF_036898095.1 Palaemon carinicauda | reverse complement strand
AGCTTTCATTGTCCGTAAGTAAATTCGCTACTCGCCATACTGAAGTCTTATCTGGGAGATGTGTTTTTAAGAAATTTTACAGTTTCCCACAGGTTTAACAATTCCTGTGTCACTCAAAGTGAGAGGTCTGTCGCTCTGTCTTCTCAGATGAAATGTCATCTACCACATCTTGTTGCTGCACATTATACAACTCCAGCAGCTCCTCAGTCGGTAGCTGCTCATTGTGTTCCTAAAGCTGATCCCTGATGTTGTCCTTGACCACCTCCAACCCCATTGTTTTGTCCAAGGACACTTTTTCATGATCAACTACTTACTCCAAGGTGTATAGAATACAAAGTCTACCCATCAGCGACCCAAAATTTGTCATCTACTGCGCAGACCACCCATGCAGAGATTAATGACGTCACACCGTACCATGCTCTGATTTACCAGCCTTTGTTTTCCAGTATACAGTTAGTTTACAAGGAATCTGGTGTTATTATTCAGTGTGAAGCTCTTCCGCTTCCCAATTAATTATTTGTTGAGTCCCATTTACAGAGTGCTTGAATTAATTACTATTGGTTAAAATGCCCCGTTGCTGTGCTGTGTATGGGTGTTCTTCTAATAAAGATAAAAGAGATGAAGGAGTAACTCTTCACAGCTTTCCCAAGCACGTGGAAACTAGAAAGCTGTGGATGAATTCATGTAAAAGGAATGACCCTTTCAACCCTGATAATGCAATCATGTGTAGTTTACATTTTGAACCTGGTGCATTTGAAAGAAACCTGAAATATGAATTGCTTGGAGAGCCAATGCCAAAAAACCAAACGACGATTAAAGGAAGGATCAATTCCAACATTATCATTATTTAGACCTTGATTACCTCTATCACAAGGTAAGGTTCAAAAGTGAAATACATTGTTGGCAAACGATATGTATTAGATTATAGATATGAAAACTAACAATATATCGGTATGTTTTTAATAAACGCATAAACACTCGATCCAATTACTCATTTGGACAAATATATGGCAATGCATTTATATATCTTTTGTTTTGAAGTGGAGTAGATATTGTAAATTATAAAAATGAATGCTACTTTTGTTACGTCTATCAGCATCAAAGAAGCAAGTTCCGTATGACTCAAAGATGTCCAGAAATGCCTATGGGTTGGACTTAGAAAATCAGAATAAAATTATCAAATGCATGACACAGACAGTAAAATCAATGAAGGTAATTGGAAGTAAAAGTCTTTACCCATTCCAAAAAAAGAGTGCCAATTTCATGCGAATCTTTGCCCAAATTGTTAGATATGGTAAAAAATAAATTCAATATATCATATATACTGGCATACAGACTGAATCAAGATGGACTGGAACATTTCTTTGCTTGCCTGCGACAAATGGGAGCCTGTTATCAGCACTCAACTTCAGTTGCCGTTAAATATCGCATTAGCTCTCATCTTTTAGGGAAGGATAATTATCTCATGGGGTCGAAATGTAATACAGAAACCAAAAGAAAAGTAGGTAATTTTACAGCTGGAACCTTTTCTTTTCTTAGTAATGAAACTTCTTCTCAAGATAAAGACGACGAATTGCTACAATGTGAGCTAAGTCTCTCTGCGATGATATTTTGTTTGCCGGATGAATGTAACGATGAAGAAAAAGATAATGATGTTACAGAAAGTGTAGTGGAAGTTGTTAAATAGTGAAGTCATCAAAAGAATTTTCTGATCAAATCAAGACTATGGAGAACATGTTCATATGTTATCATGGGGAAAAAGTTTATAACCTGGTAAAGGAACAGTAAAAAATACAGCAGCAGAAATTGCAAATGTAATGGGATTGCCACTGGATTTAGTTACTTATTTAGCTCGTTGTCGGACAATCTTTAGAATAAGAATATTAAATAGGGAAACAACTTCCACAAGGAAAATTATGAATAAAGTTAAAAGGTTGTAAAGTGTAATAATCAGGATTTTTTAAGTTTAAGTTTATTTGTGCAACCATATTTGTATAGAATTTTCTAAATGTATTTTTTTTTTGTAAATAATTAGTATAAAGTATTTTTTTTTCATGTATGCTTGCACGTTGCTTATTTGTATATTTACTGACTGATATAAAGAATTTTAATATTTTTTCTTTCCTGATATGCATCTTTTCATAAAATTCTTTTTTCAAAACTTTCTCATAAGAAGTATTTTATCATGAAATCCAGTCATCAAAATATCTTGAAATGTTATATTTTCTGAAATAGTAATGTTATTCTTAACTGGATAAGAAAGAATAATGATCTTTTGCAAAATAAGTTCTGACTGAAAGGTGTTCTTTCGCCGGCCAGTGGTGCTTACTGACGTCACAAAACTTATCCCTCTTTAACGTTTACCCCTCTAATCCCTACTCACCCCCATTTTACCTGCGCGTGGGTTGACCTGGTACTGTATAGACCTTGACTTACTCCATCATAGGTTCGAACCCCTCAAAATCACGCTCTACAATGCATTCAAGTCAAAGTTTCCTCC
>NC_090736.1:39442835-39450335 GCF_036898095.1 Palaemon carinicauda | reverse complement strand
AGTGGGCTTAGAGCAGATCCCTGATGTAGCCCAACTCCAACTTGGAAATTTTCTGTTCTTCCAACTGTAGATCTGACGCTGGTCTTTACATTTCTATACATCTCCCTGATCATTCTGACATACTTCTCCATCACTCCTCTCTCCCTGAGACATCTCCATATTTCCTGTCGTGGTACTCTGTCATATGCCTTCTCTAGGTCTATAAAGGCCATATGCAAGACCTTTTGATTCTCTCTGTACTTTTCCATAATTTGTCTCAAAGCGAAAATACCATCCACAGTACTAAGCCCCTTCATGAATCCTAGTTGCTGTCTACCGATGGAAACTTGCTGCCGTAATCTTTCATCCATAATTCTTTCAAATACCTTCAGTGTATGTGACATGAGTTTTATTCCTCGATAATTTTCACAACACTGTATGTCCCCTTTCTCTTTGAATATTGGGATTAATATACTTTCCCTCCATTTTTCGGGTATTGTCTCACTTTCCATAATCTTTTTCATTAACTGCCACAATATGTCAATTCCTTCCTCATCAAGAGCCTTCCAGGCTTCTGCAGGTATGCCATCTGGTCCCACAGCTTTACCATTTTTCATCTTTCCCAGTGCCCCTCTAACCTCAGCTTTTGTTATTTCTGTGACTGGTCCACAATTTGTGTGTCCGTCTCCTCTTAGAAATCTTTCATTTTCTTCATTCAGTAAGGCCTCAAAATATTCTTCCCATCTCTTTATTATGTCTCTCTCATTTCTCAGTATATTTCCATCCTTATCCTTAATCTGTCTTATGTGTGTTATATCCTTGGTATTCTTATTTCTCATGTGTGCTAGTTTAAAGATCTTTCCTTGCCCTTCCTTGGTATCTAGCTCTTTGTAAAGCTGATCATATGCTCTATCCTTAGCAACTGTTACAATTTTCTTTGCTAATTTATTTGCTTCCTTATAGGCCATCCAGTCCTCTTCCATTTGGGTCCCCTCCCACCTTTTCTTTGCTTCTCTCTTTTGCTTTGTTGCATCCTTCACTTCTTCACTGAACCACCACGTTTCCTTATTTTCGAACATCTTACCACTACTCTCACATATATATATATATATATATATATATATATATATATATATATATATATATATATATATATATATATATATATATATATATATATAAATGCATATATATATAAGCCGGATTTTAATTATAAGCAACATGGATAATCTCTGTAGTATCCCGGTCCGAACGTCTGTATAGTATTTGCGTGCATATCTATGTATATATACATACGTACATACACACACACACACGCACACACACACACACACATATATATATATATATATATATATATATATATATATATGCATATATATATATATATATATATATATATATATATATGCATATATACATATATATATATATATATATATATATATATATATATATAGAGTATATATATATAATGACTATATCACTCAGGCTTTACAGAGTATATTCCTTTTTCCTTGTGTGTTTATCATCTGCAAATCCTATGAATTACATTTTCCTAACAACTTTACACAAGTATATATATATATATATATATATATATATATATATATATATATATATATATATATATATATATATATATATATATATATATATATACATATATATATATATATACATATATATATAACAGGTAACGTACTTATTTTCCTTGTTTACAGAAGTTCCCAAATGTTTTAAAGCTTCCATCGAAATCTTGGAATGAGTTTCGTTCTAATTTAAAAATCAATCATTTTATTTCTTTTTTCATTTTTTTTTTCATTTTTTTATTTGAATGTTCCCTCTGTTGCTATTGTAATGGGGAATTTTAAACTAATATAGCATTCTTTGTGATATAAATATCAATATCTACTTGTTGGTGCCGTTTTGGAAAGTTTCATAAAAACGGACCACCATTCTTTTATCTTATATTTTATTTCTCATTTTTTTTTTTTTTTTTGTTATTTTCTAGTTGAATATTTACTAAAATTCGATGGAAAGTTTGTTTTACAATCATCAGGTCAAAGTGACGTAAAGGTTCTCTTTTGGTCTTCCCACTTATCTAAGAAAGAGAGAGAGAGAGAGAGAGAGAGAGAGAGAGAGAGAGAGAGAGAGAGAGAGAGAGAGAGATAATTTTTTTTATTTCTAAGGCTGTTTTCTACACAAACATATATATATATATATATATATATATATATATATATATATATATATATATATAATTTATATATATATATATATATATATATATATATATATATATATATATATATATATATATATATATATATATATGTATGTATGTATTCCCACATATTTGTAAAAATACAAAACAGATTATTTCCATAATTCATTTTAGTGTACAAAGAACGACACGAAAAAGATCCTAAGCTCTTTGTTTCCCTTTAATTTGAATCATTTAGCACAAGTCAAGAGACTTTCAGTCAGCGCCATTTTACAGCATCCTAGAATGTGTTGTTTAAAGTAAACAGAGAACTAAAGAGAAGTCAATAATATGTATGTCTGATATTCATTTTGGGAAAGTGCCTTTTGAAATTACCAACGAAATCCGCTGTTTCAGATTATAGAAAATGAAAGAAAAAATAGAAATGTCTATAAACGTACAAAATAACATTCAACCCTTGTAGATCTATATTTATAAATTACTAATAAAATCAATTAAGTCATCAAAATTTAGTAAATGAATGACTGTAAGTTAATCAAAAATTGAAAAATCTACATACATTTTAGCAAAGAATACATTTGTAAAAGTATTAGCACTATCAGTAAATCCCTCAATAAGCTTGAGTCTATCGAACATCAAGTAACTAAAACTCCCTCAAAAATACTTAATTTTTATCTGATGTAATGAAATCCTTTTGTCACTCAACTCCAACATAGTTCTTAAACCTGCATATTATATTCTTATTTCACCGTCTCAGACACCCACTACGGTTAAGGAAACCTGCCATACCTTAACTAGGAGAGTGGGCTCCACAGGAAATTCAAACATTCAATTTCGCCAATAAATTTTAGATATTATGAGATTTTTAATTCCTAACAATCTTTTTGTTTAACACGAGCGTCGTAAATTTGATAGATATTTCGTCTGTGGGTTTTAACCACGTAGATAATGTTTATTCATTAACTTTTCTTCTTTGCTGAATAAAAATGAAAGTAGGTTACGTATTTTTAGATTCTGACCTCTGGCAATTAGCTTGTTCGTTTCTTTTTTTTTTTTTTCAACTTTATGGCATTTATTTGCCAGGCACTATAGGTATTAAAGAAAAAAAATAGTGTTATGTATATAAAATTACCTTTTCCTCGAAGGATTCTCCTGCCTCAATAGTCTTTTATTTGCTCGAACAGACCATAAAATATTTCTGTCTGAAATATCAAAAAGCAGTTTACGCATGGAAAATCAAAATGTTACGTTCTATTTAATAAATAAAACTCACGTGGAACTATTATTATTATTATTATTATTATTATTATTATTATTATTATTATTATTATTATTATTATTATTATTATTATTATTGTTATTATTATTATTAAATAATTTTATTGATAATTATTATTAACTTTTATTAATATTATTATTATTATTTTTATTATTGATTATTATTATTAATATTATTAATATTATCAATTATCATCATCATCATCATCATTATCAGGAACACACAGGCTTATAGAAGGCCATGGCATTCCAGAAACACCTTAAAACACAAAAAAATTCCTATGTAAATAAATCGATGTAGAAATCATAACTGGAACTGCCTTTTCTATAACGGCGAATCAACCTATGTTATTAGCGAGGGGGCTCTTTTCCAGTGAATTTCGTCGAAAACCTTAGACAGAAGAAAAAGACATTCAGAAAAAGTATGAATTAAGACCGTGAAATAAACACGATTGTGCCTCAATGAACGAGTTAGGTATGGGGTGTTGTTCATTTAAATCATGGATTCTTCTGTAGATAACATTGAGATATCAATTATCATTATTGCTAAATATGCTGCTTTCTTGACTATTTTAATGGATCTGTCTTTTAATATAAGCAAGTCTTTTAAGCTGAAAATGTCTCTTTCTTAACAACATTTCTGTCTATTGATATGAGTAAGTCTTTGAATCTTAAAATGCCATTTTCTTAACAAAATTTCTCTCTTTTGATATAGGTAAGTCTTTTAATCTGGAAATTCCTTTTTCTTATCAAAATTTCTCTCTTTTGATATAGGTAAGTCTTTTAATATGAAAATGCCTTTTTCTTAACAACATTTCTGTCTTTTGATATAAGTAAGTCTTTAGTCTGGAAATGCCGTTTTCTTAACAACATTTCTTTCTTTTGATATAAGTAGCCTTTTGGGTTAAATTGGTATCGTCAAAGCAGGTCTTACAATTAAGTAGGAATATTGATATAGTGGTGGTTTTCGCTGTCTTCAGAAAATATATAGAGGGTAGTCTAATCTATTGGTATATCTAAAATAGAACAATATTAGAGTAGTTTAAATTTTCATATTTCTTTTATATAGTTTATTCTTTACCTCTCTGGTTTTTTACTGCACTGTGTTCCTTTCTTATTGGGGCCTCTGTACTGGTAGCATTTTGTTTTCCGAACTAGGATTGTAGCGAGATTGTAGTAATGCTAATTATAGTAATAATAAAAACCAAGCAAAATTTTCCATTTTTTTTCCGTTTGATAAAGATAGTCTAAGAATACTGAATCCGACGTTTAGACGACTCACACCTTTGTTATATATTCAGGTATGCAGTATCAGGATAAAACTGGTCTTTTTTTCACTTTCGTCCTTTATTCCGGTATGCATATAATAGGCTATATAAAGAAAATATATTGATTTTAGCATTTTGAAAAGCTAAAACTCTTAAAGGACCTAAAGAAGGCGAGGAAATTAGTGGTAAGGTAAGAAATTGCATCAATGGTGCAGTAAAGTTTAAGTTTCCAGTTAAAAGAATTTTTCTCTTATTTAATTGGATATAAAGGTTAATTAACGCTGGAGAGAGAAGTGCACAAAAATGGTCGTAAATAGCTCTTCAAATGGATACCTAATGACAAGCTTTCTGGTTTCAACCGTCTTATTCAGTGAAGCAAATTTTTGAAGAGTAGAACTAACTCTCTCTCTCTCTCTCTCTCTCTCTCTCTCTCTCTCTCTCTCTCTCTCTCTCTCTCTCTCTCTCTCTCTCTCTCTCTCTCTCTCCATATTCATAATCATAGTTTCTCAATTTTAGCTAAACTGAAATTCATTGTGTCGACTAATATATTTTTTCCAAGCTTTTATTAGAAAAGGATAATTATTTATTAATATTTTACCCGGGTCCAGCATGTTTCTGAAGCTGTTCCTTAATACTTACTATATTTTTACGAAAATATATCTACACGATAGAGGTCTTATCCGAGAAGGAGTAGCATTAGTAAAGTAAAAGAAATGGCAGTGATTAAAGGCTGGGGTATGAGGGGCAATGCATATAGAAGAAGCGTGCTGAAGATATACATAAAAGAAGTCAAAATATGAAGAGCCGAAGGGGATTTTGTATAAAGAAATTATATCCTACATTGTTAAAAATTTGCCGTAAAAACGGTAAAAATCCTTGAATAAATGTTGCCAGGCATTTGCCATTTTAAAAACGGATATATTGACGTAAACAAGTAATATTACCGTAACCAACCCGTAAAAGATAATAACAAAGTAGGGTACAAATTACAGCCGGCTGTATTTTACTGAAATACGGTTGAGAACAGTACATTTTTTACAGATAATTTCTGATTAGAATTAGGTTTTTTCAACAGTATATAATACTTATTTTTATTATACTACAAAATAAGATTCGTTGCACTGTTGTTTTCATTTATTGTATGAAATTGCATTTAATCTAATACTTTTTTTTTTATATTTGTATTGCTGAGTGCTTTCATTGCATTACTCTTCCATTTGAAATGGAGTGCATTGAACATACTGCTGCTTTCGTTTATGCTTCTGAATGATTTGATTATAATACAAACCTTTTGCACCTTGCTCAACCTCGACCTAGCCTCATTAATAACCCATCATCTTATAAAATGACAGAATAACGTTATGTTAATTAGTAGTAACACATATTATCACCTCGTCATACTTCTAAAGTAATATCAATGTTCTCTCCTTGTGTTTTTTCCCTGAAGAGTTCAATATTCACCTTAGCATTTCGTTCATGAATTTGAAAGTAGTAATCCGTCACCAATGAGAGAATGATATTTTAATGAACATCTTAATTTCGCTGAAAAGTTTCTCTATTTGACATAACGATTTTCAAATCCATCATCAATGATAAATGCATTATTATTATTAGTATTATTATAATTATTATTATTATTATTATTATTATTATTATTATTATTATTATTATTATTATTATTCTTACTAGCTACGCTACAGCCCTAGTTGGGAAAGCAAGTAGCAATAAGCCCAAGGGCTCCAACAGGGAAAAATAGCCCAGTGAGGAAAGGAAACAAGGGAATAAATAAACTACAAAAGATGTAGCGAACAACTAAAATAAGATATTTTAAAAACATTAACAACATTAAAAGAGATTTCATATATAAAATATAAAAAGACTCATGTCTGCTTGTTTAACATAAAAACATTTACTGATAATAATAATGATAATGATTGAGATCGTGAACTTTGCATTAAATGAGATGGCAAAAATTAGTTCAGATTTCAAGGTGAATAAGAAATATGTTGAAGACATCCTGTACAACACGGCCATGGTAAATCCTGCCTGAAATATCAGGAACCTTACGATTAATCATAGAGCCTGAGAAGTGAGTAATCAAGAGCGTATAAACGTCACAGGTGGAAAAATGCAGTTAGGAGAATGTCGGAAATTAGTCCCAGCTACTGGGTTGACTAAGGAGAAAAAAATGGAAAAGAAGGAGAGAAGGAATAAGCATGGAGAAAAGAAATAGAGAGTAAGAGAAAAAACTAGGCGACCTTCTCAGGAATTCGAAAGTCATTGACACGCCATCTCGTCATAAGAAAGAAGTCTTTTACGTTCAAGTTGGATCTCAAATCCTAAGAGGATCACCAGCTGTTGAGTGAAGCAAATATCCTTCATATTTGAGTAGTATTTGAAATTCAAATGAAATCATTTATACTCAAAATTGCTAAGAGTTAAAATCAATTCTGAATATTATGTTCTCCATGTCAGCATGGAGCAATTTTCTTTGGTCTCTTATTACTGATGGTAATTCACCTGCAGTAATCATTTCTTTGTATAAAGAAGCGTTTCATGCACAAGTCTCGTCCATGTCGCCGTAAAGCAATGACCTATATGTAAATGACGGCTTTCTTATTCATATGTATTTGTTTTATTCTCGCGTTCTCTTAATGCTAATGATTACATTATCTAACTGGGCTAAACACCGTAATTTTCAATGAATGAATATACTTTCGTTTATATACTGTATATGTATGTATGTAA
>NC_090736.1:39415335-39420335 GCF_036898095.1 Palaemon carinicauda | reverse complement strand
GGGTGCTTTCATTTTTAATTTCAGTGTAGTAATGAGGAGCTGGTGATCACTACCAATATCGACACCTCTATAGCTTCTTACATTTTTTCAGAGTCCTTCTCTCTTCTTTCTTTATTAATGGTAATGTGAATAACTGCCGAGATGATACTGGCTGAAAATAAAGTGACTCCCAGACTACTTACAAGTTTATCTTGTAGAATGTGGTATGGAGAGTCAAAATCTGATAAATGGGAGTTATGAGTGTAGGTGAAAATAGCAAAAAAAAAAAAAAAAAAAAAAAAAAAAAAGGCGACCTGACTGATTGTAATAATTACAGAGACATCTCACTTACGTCAGTTGTTATGAAAATATATAGTATGCTTATTCTGAAGAGACTGGAGAGACTGTGAACTGAAAAAGCCATTGATAGTGTGCACCGGCCAATTTTGTGGAGAGTCCTGCATTATTATGGAATTCCTCTTAAATATATAAATTTGATTAAGTCTGATCATGACCATAGCAATTGAAAATTTAATGTTAATGGAGTCTTATCAAATGAATTTCCTGTGAACATTGGAGTACTCCAAGGGAATATGTTGTCACCTATGTTGTTTATACTCCCCATGGGTTTTGTAATGCGTATAACAGTCAGATATGGTGGGGAAGGATTGGACTTGATTGGTGATAGGAAATTAGCAGACCTAGAGTATGCTGATGGTGCTGTTCTTGTTAGCAGAACACTACAGGATTTGTGAATCTTGCTTACCGGAATGCATGAAATATACGAGGATGGGCTAAAGATAAATAGAAAAAAGACAGAGATGATGAGTACGGAATGTGCAATGGAAGATGAAATATCATTGGAAGGAGAAAGGATTAATGAAGTAGAATCATTTAAATATTTAGGAACTATGATCTCCCATACAGGGTCTTTAGAATTAGAGTTTAGTGAAAGATTGGAAAGGCAAATCAGACAATTGCAAGGTTAAGTAGAATTTGGAAATCAAATCGCTTGAAATTACACATGAAAATTAGACTATATTTCAGTTTAGTGAGATCGGTGTTACCCTATGGACATGAATCATGGTATAACAATGAAACAATCTCCAATAGATATAGTAGAATTGAGAACAAAGCTCTCAGAAAGATAATGGAAGTTAAATGGCAGGACAAGATTAGAAATGAAACTATAAGAGAGATTACTCAAGTGCCATATGTGGATGAGGGGTAGATGGACATGGTTTTGGCATGCTCTTCGCACTCCCCAAGAGAGATTAGTTCACCAACGTTCAGCTGAGTTCCACAAGACACCAGAAGAATTGGAAGACACAGGCCTAAATGGTTGAGGTTAATGAAGCGCGAAGTAGGAGATGATAAATGGATAATTATTGAATTAAAAGCTCAAGATACAGACTACTGGCTAAATCTAACCGAGGCTCTTTGCGTCAATAGGCGTAGGAGGAGATCATGATAAGGTGTGTGTGTGTGTATATATATATATATATATATATATATATATATATATATATATATATATATATATATATATATATATATATATATATATATATATATATATATATATATATATATATATATATATATACACACATGTGTGTGTGTGTGCGCGCACTTGGATGTGTGTGTATTTTTTATAAAACGCTATTAAAACCTCTACTGGGAGAAGTAAATTTTGGGAAAGTTCCATTGTTTGGAAAACTGTGGGCTTAAATATTCAAGATTCTGAGGATAATATATGAATTATTAAAAGGTTTTAGTTATAAAAGAGAAAGGGGACTTGAAAGAGCCGGAATTTAAAAATTCTTTGATTTTTAAAATGTTGACTAATTTCCTAGTATTACTTAAGTATTACAGATTTTTTTTTCAAGTAACTATGAACTGCCAGGGTTTTATTACAGATTTTAGGGCGTGTTTTTTTTTTTAACTCTACTAATTATTCCATATTATAATGGGAAAATGCAGGATTTCCTGATCACTAGAGTTTCTCAAAAGCGGAAATAACAAATGCAGAAACAGAAGAAATGTTTCCTCTTCAAACTGAATTCTTTATCATTATATGCTATTCCTAAATTGTTTCAAAATTATTAAGTGCTTCATTAACTTATAATGCAAGTGCTGCAAGAAAACCTCATACAAATGAAGAAGAATGCCTTAAAAGCTGTTTTTCCGATACTAAAACCGTTATAGGACCCCAAAGAAAAAGTCGTAGAATGTAGCAAAGTAATTTAAACTCTACTATCATTCCATTGACATGTTATCTATTTTCTATGCCAACAAACTTATCAACAAAAAACGTTGATTGTAATCACTTAATTGTCACCCTTGTGACCTCTTTGGGGCTTAAGAATATCTGTGTTATGTGTAAATAAAGTTAATTCTTGGGGAGCTGCCTTTTGTATTAACTATTCCTCTACTCCCGTCAAACTGGTGACCTATGAAGAGTTTTGAACACCCAGCTCGCTTCTTCATCTCCCATATCCTTTGACGATGCCTACCACCAACCCTGACTCATCTGTTCATGTTGTCACGGTGAGGCTCTCTTCGCCACCAGAGACATGTTTGCCATGTTTCAGTGTGCTGAGATTCAATTCCTCATTAAAGCCGTAATCCACTGAATCACCAAAGCCTACTACGTCCTCGTTGTGATCCCCGAAAACACCTTGCAAGAAATCTCTGACTGGGTTTGCGAACAAAGGGACGCCCACATTGAATATGATGCCCTCAAATCATTGCTCCTGTTGCAGTACCCACTGTTGCCAGCTGCCCATGTACATAAGATTTTTCAGCTCTCTCAACAACTATTAGGGGATCAAAGGGCGTTGATGGTCTTTGGAGAAATTATCAGTATTGCTTGCCTTGAGCCTACTCCCAACATTTCTTATGAAATGAACTTACTTCGTGCCCACACCACCTGCTGGAACTGGTGCGAGCTGCCCTTCCCTATGTTGACACCATGCCCATTAAGACCTGACGATCAAATTAAATGCACTCATGGACAGCCCTCCCATCATCAAGAACTCCATCAAAAACTCTACTCCTGACAAAGGGCACAACCATACAACACTGACAGAAGCAGAGATGAATGTTGTAGGACACTGACCCAAACTCACGACAAGCCTGGTCAGTGATTAGGCCATTCACCACCTACCTATTCCACCCCATGCCCACACACCAACCAGCACCCTCAACAGCCACTGGGTGATGCCCCTCACTGTCAGTTGTGTTACTACTACTCCAGATTCGGCGCTGTTGCTAAGATATATGCGACAAGATGTCAGTGATTGAAAAACGAGTAAGTAGGCCATCAGCTGTGGCAGTAACCTACCCATGATTCAGGATCTAATACGTACTTTCTGGTAGCTACTGATGCCTTTCGTTCCCTTCTGTCTCAGTCATTCTTAAGGATGCAACCCTGTCATTCCAAAACTGCTGATGTTTGCATAGTGGCCCTCTCCAGATCTGCTGTCCCTAACCATGGTTAAGAGGTGCTGACACTATCGTTTGGGGGGTGCCAATCGCATATCGACATTTAGTCATGGCCAGTTCTTGCTTATCCACACCTTTATCACCTGCTCCCTTCCTCATTTCCATGAAAACTTACGCCCACCTCCTCACAGTATATACTGGCGTCTTATGGCCAGAACTATGCCAGATGCCTACGGTTCCTGCCAAGCACAGTACCTATCACCATATTGAGACAATCCCCCACCCCAGTGTTTGCAAGATTCAGACCTTTAGTACAGGACCATTTGGGAGTTGCTAAACTCATATTCGCCAAAGTGGAAGAAATGGGACTTTGTGAAAGGTTCTCAATCCCATGGTCGTCACTTCTATACATCATCCTGAAGAGGGATGGATTCCTTCACCCTTGTGGGGATTGCAGGCATCTCAACATACAGACAGAACCAGAACATCAGATACCTGCATTGTGCTAAAGTATTCTCGACCATCGACCTCCTGAAAGGGTATTATCATGTGCCCATGAAACCAGAAGATATCTCTAAGACTGCCATCATCTCCACATTTGCCACATATAAATTTATTTACTCCTGTTTTATCCTTTATAGCGTAGATGCCATATTTCAGCGACTCATGGATGGGATATAAGGAGATGACCTCATCTGCGTATGTTACATAGATGAAATATAAATGTTCTCCCCATCCAAAGAGAACCCCCTTTGTTGCCTATGCATCATCCTTGACCTCCTGCAGCATAACAGCCTTGTAATTAGGTACAACAAGTCTACTTTTAGCGCCAGGTAAGCGGTATTCTTGGGTTATCATATCACTCTGGACGGTATTCACCTCTTCCTTGAGAAAGTATCAGCAGTACAGAAAATCCCCATGCTCGCAACTGTCAAAGCACAGAAGGAGTTCTTTATTATGGTGAACTACTATCACAGGTTCTTGCCAACCATCACCACTACTCTCGTCCCCCTCTGTGGGCCCAGGAGTGGCCCTCTACCATGCAAAGAAATCCCTATCAATAGCTATGGCTCTCAACTTTCCCATGCCAACTGCAACCCACCTACTCCCCACTGATGCCAATGAAGTCACCGTTGGAGCGGTACTTTAACAAATGACCAGCAAATTGCTTCAGCAGAAAATCTTTCCAAGGCAGAATCCAGCTACACTACTTTCGAACCTAAACTACTGGAGATGTATTTGGCTATCTGTGACATCTGCCACTTCTTTGAGGGCACGTATTTTGTCATTTGTATGGACCATATGCCACTTGTGTAAGCCTTCACTCGACAGTACGATGCCTGGTCCTCCTGTCAGCGCCGACATCTCTACCATTTCTAGATAAAAATGTACCATTGAAAACATCCCTCGTAAACTTAATCTTATTGCTGACACACTTTCCCGAAACATGCCAGTTGCATGTACACCTGGGAGGCTGGGATTGGATTACAAAGCCTTGGCAGAAGCCCATCGAAAGGACCCTGTGTACCAAACCTGCAGGACATCCAGCATGTATCTATGTTAGGAATATGTCA
>NC_090736.1:39370335-39410335 GCF_036898095.1 Palaemon carinicauda | reverse complement strand
TTTTCTGGGGTATTCATTTGCTACTGTTTTTTGTGTCATTGCTGCTCAGCAAGTTTTGATGAAACCAATGATGATGGTTTGAATTTGCATGATTATATACGCAATAGATACTATAATAGTAACAGACTACCAAAATATGCTATTAAATCATTCGTTGTTCTTACCATTATTGCTTTTTATGTGAATTGGTAACTTAATGGATATTAATTAAAAATTACCATTTTAAGATAAGAATATTGCTGGCCTGTTGTCATGCAAAGTTAAAAACGCATATTCCTTGTAAGATAAAGAGCAAGTATCTGGATATATATATATATATATATATATATATATATATATATATATATATATATATATATATATATGCATATACACACACATGTGTATATATATATATATATATATATATATATATATATATATATATATGTATACATATATATATATATATATATATATATATATATATATATATATATATATATAGAATATATATGTATATATATATATATATATATATATATATATATATATATATATATATATATATATATATATATATACTTCCATTTATGCTCAGCGGCATTGCCAGGTGTATAACTACTCGGTCTTTCTCCATCCCTTTATTAGGGGAGAAGAAGTAGTCATATCCTGGTGAGAGGGATTGGGTAAACTCCAAAGGGTACAGTGTGTGTATTTGTGTGTGCATATCTATCTAAATATTTAGTAGTCTAATATTTGAGTAATAATCTCTTAAATCTTTCAAGAAATCGTATTTTACCTAGTAACGTTCTTTGATCAATTCAGCTTTAAATCCTTGCATTTAGATTTCTTATAATATACTAGACATAATGGAAGTGTAATTATAATATCACGGTTTACGAGTAGAAGATTCCAAAGGGCCGTGATTGGAGAGTATGGATAAGTCTTGCAAAAATAGAAATATAATATATAAGATTTAATTTTAGAAATATTACTGTTTTTTTTATAGATACTGATTAATACCGCTGTAGACTTCCCAACTTCGTTTAGTATTAAAACATATTCGTGTTTTAATTTTGTTTGGCCTAAGACTTTTACTCAATGTTCCAAATATTGGAATATTATACTCGAAATTCTGTAATGTAAAAAAAAAATCCTCAACAAGTAGGATAAATTTTAAGGAGAGAGAAGGTGAAGAACATCCATAGTCCACGAATAATGTCCTTAATGGCATAGGAAGAGAGTGGGCCCTCAGAATAGAACTAACAACAAATATATATATTAAGATTCATTAAGGCAATCTATGATATGAAATACCACCTCCCAAAATAGTCCCTCTAAGAATTGAAGGACGGCTAACGAATAAAAAAAAATAAGGAAATATGCAACATATAAGCAGAAAAATATATGAGTGACTTCACGCCAAGAATTGCGAATGAGAATAATGAAACAGAAATGAGAGAAGAAAATTTTGAATTTCTAACGGATATAGATATTAATGAAGCAGATATTGTCAAGGCTATAAACGAAACTAAAAATGGATCGGCAGCCAGACCAGGAGTTCCAGCGATTTTGTTATAAAAAACTGCAAACACTATCGCGAAGCCGCTTGCAATACTGCTAAGACAAAGTGTAGATATGAGCGAGATATATGTTAAACATAAATTAGCTTATATAACCACTATCTTCAAAAGTGGATCAAGACTAGAGGCAAGTAATTATAGACCTGTTAATCTAACATCACATATTATGAAAGTGTATGAGAGGGTAATAAAAAAAAAATAATGAATCATTTGGTTAAAAATAATTTGTGTAATATAGGTCAACACGGTTTTGTGCCCGGAAAAAGTACACAAACCCAATTGATGGTACACTGAAAACATACAAAAATATAAATGAAAAAGACAAAGTTTTGATCCATCTATATTTTGAAATAGCCTTTGACAAGGTAGACCATAGTATATTAGAGAAAAAAATGAGAAAGCATAATATTGTGGGAAAGATATGAAAATGGGTAAAAGAATTCCTGCAAAACAGAAAACAGATAGTGGTTACAAATGACGAGAAATCAGATGAAGCTCAGGTAATATCTGGCGTTCCACAAGGTACGGTATTAGTTGCACTGCTGTTTGTTATTATGATCTCAGACATAGACTGTGATGTTGAAAACTCTATAGTGATAAGTTTCGCCGATGACACAAGAATAAGTAGAGAAATTACTTGTAATGAAGATAGGAACTCACTACAAAGAGATCCAAACAAAATATATGAATGGGCGGAGATAGATAGGATGGTATTTAACTCCGATAAACTCAAATCAATAAATTATGGAAACAGAGAAGGAATGGTATATGCATACAAGGGACCTAATAACGAGACAATCACAAACAAGGAAGCAATTAAAGACCTTGGTGTACTGTTGAATAGGAATATGTTATGCAACGACCAAATAGCAACACTGTTGGCTAAATGTAAAGAAAAATGGTAATGTTATTCAGATACTTTAAAACAAGAAAAGCTGAACACATGACTATGCTTTACGAAACTTATAAGTACGTAGTACACTCGAGTACTGCAATGTGATATGGTACCCACACAACCAAAAGGATATTGCACAAATAGAGAGTGTACAAAGGTCCTATACTGCTAGAATAGAAGAAGTTAAGGACCTTGACTACTGGGAAAGACTGCACTTTTTAAAACTATACTGTCAAGAAAGGAGAAGATAACGCTACATGATAATACAAGCATGGAAGCAAATAGAAGTAATTACTGAAAACATCATGGAGCTAAAAATATCAGAAAGAGCAATCCGAGGTAGATTAATAGTGCCAAAAATTATACCAGGAAAACTAAGGAAGGCGCACAGGACATTAATCCACTACGCACCAGCATCGATAATGCAGCGACTATTTAATGCGCTGCCATCACATCTAAGAAACATATCAGGAGTGAGCGTAGATGTGTTTAAGAATAAGCTCGATAAATACCTAAGATTCATCTCAGACCATCCAAGACTGGAAGACGCAAAATACAACGGAAGATGCATCAGCATCTCTCTGGTGGATATACGAGGTGCCTCAGACTGAGGGCCCTGGGGGAACCCAAACATTAAATAAGGCAATAAGGCAAGGGTGCATACTTTAGCGAAGGGAGGGATATAAGGATCCAGCTTACATGCTCGATCTTTTAACTCGCAATATAGATGTCTAAAATGGTTATTTGAGAGCGTACTGACATTATTATTATTATTATTATTATTATTTGCTTTGCTACAGCCCTAGTTGTAAAAGTAGGATGCTATAAGCCCAAGAGCTCCAACAGGGAAAAATTTTCCTGTGAGGAAAGAAAACAAGGAAATAGTCTACTAGAGAAGTAATGTACAATTAAAATAAAATATTTTAAAAACAATAACATCAAAATAGGTCTATCGTATATAACCTATAAAAATTTAAAGAAAATAAGAGGAGAAAAAACAAGATAGAATAGTGTACCCAAGTGCACCCTCAAGCAAGAGAAATCTACCCTAAGACAGTGGAAGACCATAGTTCAGAAGATATGGAGCTGTCCAAGACTATAGAACAATGGTTTGATTTTTAAGTGTCCGAAAGATATCGTTCGAGCCCGTTTTTAATGAAAATTGTGTTATTTGGTCTCATTGATAGTGCCTTTCGGTTTCCTCTCCTGTTATGCTCGTCTGTGTGATTTATTGCTTTGGTTTAACTTCTTTCCAGTCTCTATTCATTTTAACCTCAGTAGTACTTCCATTTTGATCACGATTGATTATTTGGCATAATCATGTTCAGGTCATGTGTTTAATATATTAAAAATTAATGTGTTATTGAAATGTCAATATTAATTTAAAGTTTTTAATTACAGATACATAGGTTAATGTAACTTCAATTATTTTCATGTAATAATCAGTACTAAGCTTTTAAACATTTTGGTGAAGGTTGCCTAACAAATTATCAAGACACGTTTAAAGTTTTTTTATCTAAACCTTTATTAAGTGGGTATATAATAAAATGACGTCAATAAAAGAGCCCTGACAAAATCAAGTCTGACAGTTGTCAATTCAAATACAGAAATATTTACTATACTGCCTTTATTTAAATGAAAGTATACAGTTAAACTAATAATGACTGAGAATTAACCTGCTCCCCATCCATTGCTAGAACTTCATCAGACAGCTTATTTCTTGAAGTGATCTGGGCCATGCATTATTTAAGCGAAGATGGATAAAGTCAAGCAATTGACAAAAATATTGGTAGCAATTTTCACAAGAAATCTCTTAAAAACGAAAATATGCACATGAAAGTGCTACATCTCTCTTGTCATAAATCAGCAGACGTTAGTGTCGACGCTTAAACTTGAAACATGGAAGCAATTCATTACAAAGTTAACTAGTGGTTGGAAGCCACGGAGCAGTTACTCTGAAGTAAACTCAAGAACACATGGAAGCACGTACCGGTGCACACCTAACTGAGCGAGGCGAGGTCTCCAGAATTGTGGTGAAACGAAAGTGACGTCATAACTTCGTGTGGCGGATGGGACTGTTTGGTCGAATTTAGTATCTATTCCCAGCCCCATTATTGCTTTGGATTTCGGAGAGAGAGAGAGAGTGAGAGAGAGAGAGAGAGAGAGAGAGAGAGAGAGAGAGAGAGAGAGAGAGAGAGAGAGGCAGTGGGCAGTTGAGGACGATTTTGAAAGGCTTTCTTCTCTTTTAAACTTAGGTCGTTAAGTGCAATGAGGGTATATGGATGAGTGGAGAGGGCTTGTTTTAGACGTGGCCAGGTCCAGTATCGGTTTTTCATACTTCAAGAGCATTTGTCAAGATCGGGGCTATATCTTTTCAAACATGTTATGCAATGTATATATTATTGCAATGATTCTTTATTTCTACAATAATCTCAGTGACTCCTCATGATAGAACCGCTATATCCTATTAAGTAAATTGGTCAATGTTCAAGATTGTAATTTTAACACATTCGATTAGCAAGTGTTTATTAAGGAATAAGATGTCAACTTATTTCGAATATCAGGGAAATATACGCACATACACTCATACACATACATGTATACTACACATACACATTCTCTCTCTCTCTCTCTCTCTCTCTCTCTCTCTCTCTCTCTCTCTCTCTCTCTCTCTCTCTATATATATATATATATATATATATATATATATATATATATATGCGTGTGTGTGTGGGTGTGTACATATATATATATATATATATATATATATATATATATATATATATATATATATATATATATATATATATATATATATATATGTATGTATGTATGTATATAAGCTGAGATTTGAACAATTAAGATCTAGAAAAGATAGAAGTTATACTGACCAAATTTTCTTTTCAAGAATATCGAAATAAACTTTTAATGGCATTTCTAGACTATGAAATAGCCCTTGATAGTGTGCACCGGCAATTGTGACGAAAGTCCTGCATTATTATGGAATTCCTCTCAGATATGTGAATTTGATTGAGTTTATTCATGAGCATATCAAGTGCAAAGTTAATGTTAATGGAGTCCTATCAAATGAATCATCATTGAATAGCCTAGTACTACAAGGGAATGTGTTGCCACCAAGGTTGTTTAACCTTCACGTGGATTTTGTAATGCTTAGGACAGTCGGAGAAGGTGGAGAAGGAATGTACTGGATTGCTGATAGGGAATTAGCATACCTAAAATATGCTCATGATGCTATCCTTATTAACAGAATACCGCAGGATTTCCAATGCTTGCTTAACAGAATGCAAGGAATATCACACAAGTTTGGGCTCATAATAAATAGAAAAAGGTCTGAGATGATGAGAACGGAGTGTGCGATGAAAGATGAATTATTATTGGAAGGAGAAAGGATTAATGAGGTAGAATCATTTAAGTATTCAGGAACTATGATCCCCAATACAGGGTCTTTAGAATTAGAGTTTAGTGAAAGATTGAAAATAGCAAATCAGACAATGGCTTGGTAATGTAAAATTTGGAAATCTAATAGCCTGAAATTTTATACAAAAATAAGACTACATATCAGTTTAGTGAGACTGGTGTTACTGTATGAACATGAGTCAGATTTAGTAGATTTGAGAACAAAGCCCTTAGGAGTTAAATGGTTAGAAAGGAATAAAAATGAAACTATAAGAGAGATTACTTGAGCGCTATATGCGAACGAGGTCATGGTGAGGGGTATATTGAGATGGTTTGAGCGTGCTTTTCGCACTACCCAAGAGAAATTAGTTCGCCAAATATCTAACTGGGTTACAAAAGAACTAGAAGAGTTGGAAGACCCTGGCCTGCATGAGTGAAGACCATAAAGCAGGAAGTAGATGGTGAATGAAGAAGTATTGAGTTAAAAGCTCAAGATAGAGACGACAGGTGAATCCTAACCGAAGCTATTTATGTGTGTGTGTATTTGTGTGCAATTGTAGGACTGAAAGTGAATATGGGTAAACCTAAGATAATGTTCAATGAAAATGCAAAGAGACATCAAATAAGGGTTTTTGGGTGACCCTCTAGAGATTGTTAATGAATATACGTACTGTGTTTCCTAGGGATATGTGACCAAAATTAAAAGAAGGATAAGCATGGGACCGAGATCTTTTGGTAAATAAAATGAGATTATGAAATGTAAAATGCCACTTTCTCTAAAAAGAAATGTATTCAATTAGATGGTCCTACCAGTATTAACTTATGCATCAGATACTTCGTGCCTTAATAAAGCGTTAGAACAAAAACTATTCACAACTCAAAGCTATGGAAGGAATAATGATGAGAATAAAACTAAGAGACAGAGAAAGAGCAACATGAATACGAGAGCAAACTAAAATAGAGTATATTCTAATAACGCATAAGAAAAAATATGCACGTTAGCAGCACATATAATGCGAATGGCAAATAATAGATGGGAATTTAAAATGACAGAATTGGTCTTTATAGATATCAAACGAAGCAGGGGAGGGAAGAGAAGACAAAGTACTGAGTTGCTAAGAAATTTTTCTGGTGTAAACTGGCATAGAAAGACCTTAAACCGACTCGAGTGTAAGGATATACCTGAGGACCTAGTTCTGCAGTAGACTAGTAATGGCTGACTATATATATATATATATATATATATATATATATATATATATATATATATATATATATATATATATATATATATATATATATATTTGGGCTCAGGCCATGTCGTCCTGATGGAAGTTCTTAATAGGAAGCTTTCTAGGGAATATTTGACTACAGTGATATTCCCAGAGAATTTTACCTTAAGGTATCCAGAATTCTAACTCCTTGAGCGAATATCCCTAAATAATCTCACAGGGATATCGCATAATATCAGAGGACGTATTCTTAACACATCACAGTATTAACGCTTCGAGGGGTTACAGTAACAAGAATCTGAAACGAGAATGAAAAGAGAGCCGCTCATAAGGCATCTCTCCTATTCCGTTTCCAGTGTGTATCTGATGAAGGCGGTAGCGCCCTCTTTATTCCTTTTCGTGTAGCTCTACTACTCGGTGTTTTCCCTTGTGTTCTATCATTATTTTGGATTTTATTCAACATTTTGATGACTTCTCCGGCCTCTTTTGCCCCTGGAAAGTTGAGTATTATCTTTACTATGTATAAATGTAAGCTCTTGTCGTTTTGAATTAAATCAAAAGAGATATTAACGTAAACAAGAGCTGTTGCCTACCGGAGGCATCCTGGATGCTATCACTCGCTATTTATGGGTCATTTAGTTAGCTAGAGCGACGTTCTCGGTTTGTTATGCTTTAACAATCTAACTATTTAGCTCCTCTAGGAATGCTTATATTATACCATCATTTTTTAGTTCGGTAATTTCAACAAGGGTCGAGGTACCGATCTTGCCCTTCGCGAGGCTTAGTAGCCTAGGCCCTAGTACTTTCATGCATGATATAAGTTTTTTCCGAGTGTTATATTATTGATGCTATAGTCAAATATTTTATACATGTAAAATATTGTTGAATTTTTTTCCAAGATTGTATACGAGAGAGTTTCAGTTAAGGAATCGATTTTCACCTTACCTAGTCTAGTAATCTAGGTACAGTAGTATACTTTCGCATATCCCCGATTGTTTTCTTCTCATCCGGAGGCTAAGTTCATTCCCTCTCCCTCTGTTAGCCTTCGGCTTAATCCTAGTGGTTCTATCTGTAAAATAATTCAAGTATAACTATTCTAGTATATGTCTGTCCTGACCTGATAACCAGAGTGACTGGTTTTTTAGGTTAGGGCAGAACATCAGAGTTTCTAGTCTGTGGTCTGCCTCTTCCTAGCATAGAGAATGAGTCTCCTTTGCTAGGTTAGGGGCGGACACAGGAAGCCTATTATTATTATTATTATTACTATCCAAGCTACAACCCTAATTGGAAAAGCAAGACGCTATAAGCCCAGGGGCTCCAATAGGGAAAAATAGCCCAGTGAGGAAAGGAAATAAGGAAATAAATAACTGAAGAGAACAAATTAACAATAAATCATTCTAAAAAAAGTAATGTCAAAAGAGATATATCATATATAAACTATTAACAACGTCAACAACAAAAATGTCATATATAAACTATAAAAAGACTCATGTTCGTCTGGTCAACAAAAAAGCATTTGCTCCAACTTTGAACTTTTGAAGTTCTACTGATTCAACAACCCGATTAGGAAGATCATTCCACAACTTGGTAACAGCTGGAATAAAACTTCTAGAGTACTGCGTAGTATTGAGTCTTATGATGGAGAAGGCCTGGCTATTAGAATTAACTGCCTGCCTAGTATTACGAACAGGATAGAATTGTCCAGGGAGATCTGAATGTAAAGGATGGTCAGAGTTATGAAAAATCTTATACAACATGCATAATGAACTAATTGATCGACGGTGCCAGAGATTAATATCTAGATCAGGAATAAGAAATTTAATAGACCGTAAGTTTCTGTCCAACAAATTAAGATGAGAATCAGCAGCTTCCCTAGTCCATGTTGCAAGGATTCTGTAAATGATTCTTTCCTCTAGTGGCGTAGCAGACTGTCCTGTGTTGTTTTTCTCGGGCTGGAGAATGAGTTTTCTCTGTTGCTCGGCGAAATAACTTCACCTAACTTTGTTCTGGCTGGGAGGAGGATAGCAAGTATTGCCAGTCTTCCTCCCTAATAGACAACTCTAGGTTAGGATGAGCTTCCCTAACTGCTGAGTGTATCTCTTGCTAGAACGAAGTCTATAGGACCCTTATCCCTTCCCCACCTCTCTTTCTTTTATTTTCTTTTGGCCGCAGTCCTACTTCCGTACCTAGTATAGGTTAGGATGGAGGACCGGCTAAGCTCTCTGCCGGCTGGCATTACGTGTCGGCCGGCAGAGACCCTTTGTTCTTTGCAGAGTGAACCCCAGACCTCACTTGGTCTCCCTTTCATGTCTGCCGGTAGAGCCCGGCAGGCTATGGATTCTTTGGAAGCCTGAATGCTACATTTTCCACTTACATAAGCTCACTCTTTCTGGATGGAAGGTCGTATGGCAATTCCGCCCTATAACCTTACATCCATACTCTTTCTCTGACTATTGTGTTGCACCCCTAACCCGGCTGCCGGCTTAACAGTCGACAGCCGGGCAGGTGGAGGTTCTCTGGTTCTTGGCTACTGTCGGCAGGCATGGGTATTATTACCTTCGCCTGCCGGCAGTGGAAACACAGAACGAATCTGCTGGCCACTACAATTAGCGGCCGGCAGCCGGGTATTAGTGTTTTCAGCCGTCGCCCGGCAATGATTGCCGGCCGGCACACAGTCGCGAATCAGTGTGCTGCCGCCTATTAGTTAAAGATAGTATATCTTTGAACTATACAGGGGTAGATGCCAGCCGCACGTGCAGTCACACTCCGGCACGTACCGGCGCGTGCTAGCCGGCACAACAGCATGCGATGTACAGTAGTTGCTATATTTGTAGTGTAGTACTCACTGCATTAGCAGAAACTACTGTACAGAGCTTGTGATAACACTAAAGTTCTTCATCATACTTAATGTTATCTTATACAGCCTTTTGTTGAGACCGTACTGTGGAGGATTTATTTTTGTTTTATTTTAGTTTTTTTTGCCAAATCCTGAGAGAGAGAGAGAGAGAGAGAGAGAGAGAGAGAGAGAGAGAGAGAGAGAGAGAGAGAGAGAGAGAGAGAGAGAACAAGTGGTATTTAGCGAATGATCGTTTGTAGTGGGAAAGACTGTTGGTACAAATGAGATTGTTTGTTTATGTTTTTAGTTAGGTTACGACAGTGGTGAATGTTTCGGAGCGAATGCTTTTTTTGATTGACTGCGTCCTGAAGCAGTTGTGTGATTGAATGCTGGATTATATCTATTATTTTTCTTACCAGCGTGGAAGTGTTTTGATTATTTTGACAGTAAGTACAGTTTTGTTTATATTTGCTTGTCGTGATTGTGAATGATAGGAACAATTTATTATTTATCTTTGATTATAGTGCGATAGTTCAGTTAGTTAGGAGTGTTCATACGTGTTTTTCTTTTTCATATTGGCAGGCCGTAATTCCTCCTTTGGTGAGGCTAACTCCTTTGGAGAGTTATTTTCCGAATGCTGATATATAGTTGATGACCTGGCCTGTGATTGATTTTGTATTAAGACTGCTCTTTGGATTGACGATTGTTGATGACCGTCCCGTTTACTTCCGATTGATGATGATGATGATGATGATGATGATGATGATGATAATAATGATGATGATGATGATGAGTATAAGTACCATCCTAATGACCGAGACAGTTGTGGCAAATTGCCACACAGTTTAATGTTATTTTAAAAGCTGTGATTGTGATAGTTGCCGTAAAAGACTGTCGGCTTTGTGTTGGTGTTTATATATATATATATTTATTTTTTGGTGTTGGTTTGCGGTGTAATTTAAGTTTGTTTGGGTTTTTTTGTGTTTATTTGGATGTTATTACGTTTTATTTATCTTTAGTGTTAAGTTTTGATTAGTTTAAAGTGTTAAGTTTTGATTAGTTTAAAGTGTTAAGTTTTGATTGGTTTAAAGTATTTATTTTGAATGTGGATGGTTTATGATTTATTTTAAGTTTTAAGAATTATAGTTTTAAGGTTATGTTTTGTTTTGTTTTGTCCTTTTGTCCAAGAGTCTGGTTGTAGATTACGTGAGGGGAAAGTTTGTTTTGTGGAGACCATTGTCTGTAAGTAAGATTCAAGGGTGTGGGGGTTGTTTTGCAATATCCCGCCACATTATTTTGGCGCCCGAACAGGGACTGCCGAGGTGGGATAGGAAGCCGGACTGTTGGACGAAGGACAGAATTTAGATATAAGGTTGATGAAAAATGGAAGGTAAATTAAAGGCTTTGGAGGAGGAATTGCGGCTGAGTAAGGAGCGTGAGGAGAGGTTGCTAATAGAGAATGAGAGGTTGAACTGGGAGAATGCGGCGATGCAGAAGGAGCTTAGGGAGTTAAAGGGGACAGTAGAGAGAGTGGAAGAATGTGTTGAGATGAGGATGCGAGAGAATGAAGAACGAATAGAGAAACGAATGGAAGATATGATGGGGCAAGTCATGGGGATGATGAAAACTATAATGGGTGAAGGTGCAGTCGGAGGAGTGTCCTCAGCTTAGGGTAATGGGTTGGTAGTGGAAGAGAAGGTTAAGGTAGGTGATAATGGGAAAGGAAGTGATAGTGATAGTAGTAATAGTGATGGTGATATTGAAAATAAGGGAATTAGGCATAGTAAGGATGAACAGAAAGGTGAGAGGAAAGATGAAAGGAAAGGTAAAAGTGATGTGAAGAAAGGGAAGAAAAAGTATCAGGCTGATAGCAAGGACGATCGTGAATGGGTGAAAGTGGTAAGTAAGAAAAAGGGTAAGAAGGGAATGGTTAAGGATAGGAATTTAAGTGTGGAAGTGGATTCATTATATTCGAATGAGGAAGAAGGTAACAAGGGAGTAGACAGTGATGATAGCAGTGAGAATGAACGTGATGTGTGTAAGACTGTGTTTATGAGAGAGGTACCTCGGTGTGAAAGGTTCAATGAGCATAGCAGTAGGGATGTATATGATTTTTTCAAGGAGTGTGAGAGGTATTGTCAGGATAAGTATGGTGATAGTAAAAGAGTTTGGGCTAGGGAGTTAGGAGAATATTTGACTGGGTATTTGTTGACGATGTATGGAGTGATAATGAGTGTAGGGGACGTTGATTATGAAAGTGTGAAAACGAGAATAATTGAGCAGGTAAAACGTATGAAAGGGAGTGTTAAGTATAAGCGTAAGAATGATTTTGATGAGGCAAGGATGAATGCAGGAGAAGCTATATCAATGTACGTATGTAGGTTGGAAACGTTAGCTAGGAAGAAGTATGGGGATGAAGGCATAAATGAGAATAAGGAGTTAATGAGGAAGTTTTTGGCAACAGTCTCTGAGAATGTGTGTGAATTTATTAATTTGAAACGCAAAGAGAAAATGAGGTGGACGCAAGAGAGATTGACATGGGATGATATACTAGAGATAGTTGAGGATTATGAGTTAGATAGGTGCATGAAAGAAAGTAAATCTGTGAGTGTAAGAACTGGAATGGAAGAAAGTGTAATAGAATTTGGTAGTTATAAGGATGCAATTTTGAGAAGACCAATGAGGGTAGCTGATAATGTAGTAGATAGGAGTGTTAGGGCGAGTAATGTGGGAATACCTGTAAGGACAAATGAAAGATTTAGGCAGGGTAATTGGCGCAATAGGGATAAGAGTGTGAGTGCACATCGATGTATGTCAGATAGCCGTGTCCGTGATGAAAAGTGTTATAGGTGTGGGAAAGTTGGTCATAAGAAGAATGAATGTAGATGGGCTCTAGGTGCTTGTTTTGGATGTGGTGAGGTAGGTCATAGAATTATCGAGTGCAAGAAAGAGAAAGGGGTAAAATGTTATCGGTGTGGTATGACTGGGCACATAGCGAGTGGATGTCGTAGTAATTGTATGAATGTGATTTGTGGTAATTGTGGTAAGGATGGGCATTATGCTAGAATGTGCAAGGAGCCGCGGGGTAAGTGTACTGAATGTGGTGCAGATGGGCATGTAGCTAGAGTATGTAGGAAGAAGGGATTAAGTCAGCCAGGATGTTCGGGAAACTAGAGTGTGAAAGGGTTCAGCTGGGTGAGTCCTCCTGTGTGTGTGGAAGGAATAGGATCAATGTTTGTGAGAACGGGATGAATAATTGGTTAGAAATGAGCAAGTATGAGTCTAGTAGGCATGAAAAGTTAGGGCTGGAAAATAAACAATTAGTGTTAGTTGAATATAGGAAAAAGAGGTGTTTGAAAGTTTTAAGTAAAGATGAAAGAAGGGGAAATTTTATAAGTAAAAGTGAGAATAGAAATAAGTATGACAAGGGTGTAAATGTGCAAGTGTGTATGGAAGATAAATGTGTTAATACAGATGAATCATGGCTGAGTATGAATGATACCTATAGTGTGTGTGGCTTTTCCTTAGGTGATGTAAAAGAAAGGATGACGAATGCGAGAGTGAGAGATAGGAGAATGATTAGTAGTATGAATGAATCTTTTACTAAAGTTGAGAATGTTTTTAATGAAATGGATGAACTGTTTACAGAAATGAGTGTAATTATAGGGCCAGATGAGAACGAGGTAGATATGATTGTACATGATATATTAGATGATAGGGATTTAGATAGGAATAGTGTTAATGTAGCGAATGATTGTGATAAGGAAGAAGTGAATGAGAGAGTATATGGAGGCCCAGTTACTCGGATAGAGGTCCCGTTCCCGACTGCGACTGGGTTATGAAAAAAATAATGTAAGTTTTTTGTGAGAAGGATTTGGCAAAGTAAGGGGGGAGGAATGTGGAGGATTTATTTTTGTTTTATTCTAGTTTTTTTTGCCAAATCCTGAGAGAGAGAGAGAGAGAGAGAGAGAGAGAGAGAGAGAGAGAGAGAGAGAGAGAGAGAGAGAGAGAGAGAGAACAAGTGGTATTTAGCGAATGATCGTTTGTAGTGGGAAAGACTGTTGGTACAAATGAGATTGTTTGTTTATGTTTTTAGTTAGGTTACGACAGTGGTGAATGTTTCGGAGCGAATGCTTTTTTTGATTGACTGCGTCCTGAAGCAGTTGTGTGATTGAATGCTGGATTATATCTATTATTTTTCTTACCAGCGTGGAAGTGTTTTGATTATTTTGACAGTAAGTACAGTTTTGTTTATATTTGCTTGTCGTGATTGTGAATGATAGGAACAATTTATTATTTATCTTTGATTATAGTGCGATAGTTCAGTTAGTTAGGAGTGTTCATACGTGTTTTTCTTTTTCATATTGGCAGGCCGTAATTCCTCCTTTGGTGAGGCTAACTCCTTTGGAGAGTTATTTTCCGAATGCTGATATATAGTTGATGACCTGGCCTGTGATTGATTTTGTATTAAGACTGCTCTTTGGATTGACGATTGTTGATGACTGGCCCGTTTACTTCCGATTGATGATGATGATGATGATGATGATGATGATGATGATGATAATAATGATGATGATGATGATGAGTATAAGTACCATCCTAATCACCGAGACAGTTGTGGCAAATTGCCACACAGTTTAATGTTATTTTAAAAGCTGTGATTGTGATAGTTGCCGTAAAAGACTGTCGGCTTTGTGTTGGTGTTTATATATATATATATTTATTTTTTGGTGTTGGTTTGCGGTGTAATTTAAGTTTGTTTGGGTTTTTTGTGTTTATTTGGATGGTATTACGTTTTATTTATCTTTAGTGTTAAGTTTTGATTAGTTTAAAGTGTTAAGTTTTGATTAGTTTAAAGTGTTAAGTTTTGATTGGTTTAAAGTATTTATTTTGAATGTGGATGGTTTATGATTTATTTTAAGTTTTAAGAATTATAGTTTTAAGGTTATGTTTTGTTTTGTTTTGTCCTTTTGTCCAAGAGTCTGGTTGTTGATTACGTGAGGGGAAAGTTTGTTTTGTGGAGACCATTGTCTGTAAGTAAGATTCAAGGGTGTGGGGGTTGTTTTGCAAGGGGACAGTAGAGAGAGTGGAAGAATGTGTTGAGATGAGGATGCGAGAGAATGAAGAACGAATAGAGAAACGAATGGAAGATATGATGGGGCAAGTCATGGGGATGAGGAAAACTATAATGGGTGAAGGTGCAGTCGGAGGAGTGTCCTCAGCTTCGGGTAATGGGTTGGTAGTGGAAGAGAAGGATAAGGTAGGTGATAATGGGAAAGGAAGTGATAGTGATAGTAGTAATAGTGATGGTGATGTTGAAGATAAGGGAATTAGGCATAGTAAGGATGAACAGAAAGGTGAGAGGAAAGATGAAAGGAAAGGTAAAAGTGATGTGAAGAAAGGGAAGAAAAAGTATCAGGCTGATAGCAAGGACGATCGTGAATGGGTGAAAGTGGTAAGTAAGAAAAAGGGTAAGAAAGGAATGGTTAAGGATAGGAATTTAAGTGTGGAAGTGGATTCATTATATTCGAATGAGGAAGAAGGTAACAAGGGAGTAGACAGTGATGATAGCAGTGAGAATGAACGTGATGTGTGTAAGACTGTGTTTATGAGAGAGGTACCTCGGTGTGAAAGGTTCAATGAGCATAGCAGTAGGGATGTATATGATTTTTTCAAGGAGTATGAGAGGTATTGTCAGGATAAGTATGGTGATAGTAAAAGAATTTGGGCTAGGGAGTTAGGAGAATATTTGACTGGGTATTTGTTGACGATGTATGGAGTGATAATGAGTGTAGGGGACGTTGATTATGAAAGTGTGAAAACGAGAATAATTGAGCAGGTAAAACGTATGAAAGGGAGTGTTAAGTATAAGCGTAGGAATGATTTTGATGAAGCACGGATGAATGCAGGAGAAGCGATATCAATGTACGTATGTAGGTTGGAAACTTTAGCTAGGAAAAAGTATGGGGATGAAGGTATAAATGAGAATAAGGAGTTAATGAGGAAGTTTTTGGCTACTGTACCCGAGAATGTTGCTGAGTTTGTTAATTTGAAACGGAAGGAGAAAATGAGGTGGACGAAAGAAAGATTGACATGGGATGATATTTTAGAGATAGTTGAGGATTACGAGTTGGATAGGTGTATGAAAGAAAGTAAATCTGTGAGTGTAAGAACTGGAATGGAGGAAAGTGTCCACTCAGAATTACATATTGGTTGTGCGGTTTAGTTTTAAGTTTTGTTAGGGTTTAAATTTGGTTTATTTGAATCATGTTACGTTTATTGTATGTTTTGTAAGTTGTTAAGCGTTATTTATTTTGAGGGTTTAATTGAATGGTGGTATGATTAAGGCCTGTTTTGTGTTAAGTGTATGATTATTGATAAGTGTGTTTTTTTTATGTTGAGCGTTTTAGTTTGTAAGGAAATATAGTTTTTAGGATATGTTTTGTTTATTTCGTCCTTTTTGTCTAAGAGTCTGGTTGTAGATTACGTAAGGGGAAAGTTTGTGTTGTTGAGACAATTGTCAGTTAGAGTGATTCAAGGGTGTGGGGGTTGTTTTTTTTAACATCCCGCCACATTATTTTGGCGCCCGAACAGGGACTGCTGAGGCGGGACTGATAGCTGGACTCTTTGACGAAGGACTGATAGGATACAAATTTAGAATTAAGGTTGAAGAAAAATGGAAGGTAAATATAAGGCTTTAGAGGAGGAATTGCGGCTGAGTAATGTGGCGGGATGTTAAAAAAAACAAGCCCCACACCCTGAATCACACCTACTGACAATGGTCCCACAACACAAACTTTCCCCTTACGTAATCTACAACCAGACTCTTAGACAAAAAGGACGAAATAAACAAATCATATCCTAAAAAACTATATTTCCTTACAAACTAAAACGCTCAACATAAAAAAAAAACACACTTATCAATAATCATACACTTAACACAAAACAGGCCTTAATCATACCACCATTCAATTAAACCCTCAAAATAAATAACGCTTAACAACTTACAAAACATACAATAAACGAAACATAATTCCTTACAAACTAAACCGCACAACCAATATGTAATTCTGAGTGGACACTTTCGTCCACACAAGGCCAACAGTCTTTTATAGCCAAAAAACACAACTCTGCAGCAACCGGACCGCTGAAAAATGTTAATGCACAATTGCACTTATCATCATCGTCATCATCATTATCATCATCATCATCATCAATACGCCAAACCAATTCCTTCAACCGGGCGGGGTCGTTACAGCATCTATTTCATCAAAATTCACAGAGCAATCCAATCAGGTCCTTAAACAATCCAGGTCATCAATAATTCATTCCAAATCTGAGCAGTCGTATCAAATTCCTTAAACAAGCCAGGTCGTCAACAATCACATTCACATAAATTTCTCCCCAAAGGAGGAATCACGGCCTGCCAAAATAAAAAAGAAAAACACTTACGAACACTTCTAGCTAACTGAACTATCGCACCATAATCAAAGATAAATAATAAATTGTTCCTATCATTCACAATCACGACAAGCAAAGATAAACAAAACTGTACTTACTCAGAAAATCAAAACACTTCCACGCTGGTCAAAAAATAATAATGATATAATCCAGCTCTCACACAACTGCCTTAAGCTGCAGTCAAATAAAAAAGCATTCGCTCCGAAACATTCACCACTGTCGTAACCTTACTAAAAAAATGTAAACAAACAATCTCATTTATACCAACAGTCTTTCTCACCACAAACGATTGTTAACCTAACTACTTTCGCTCACTAACACAATATCTCTCTCTCTCTCTCTCTCTCTCTCTCTCTCTCTCTCTCTCTCTCTCTCTCTCTCTCTCTCTCTCTCTCACACACACACACACATGATGTCCATGAGGTGGACGAAAGAAAGATTGACATGGGATGATATTTTAGAGATAGTTGAGGATTACAAGTTGGATAGGTGTATGAAAGAAAGTAAATCTGTGAGTGTAAGAACTGGAATGGAGGAAAGTGTCCACTCAGAATTACATATTGGTTGTGCGGTTTAGTTTTAAGTTTTGTTAGGGTTTAAATTTGGTTTATTTGAATCATGTTACGTTTATTGTATGTTTTGTAAGTTGTTAAGCGTTATTTATTTTGAGGGTTTAATTGAATGGTGGTATGATTAAGGCCTGTTTTGTGTTAAGTGTATGATTATTGATAAGTGTGTTTTTTTATGTTGAGCGTTTTAGTTTGTAAGGAAATATAGTTTTTTAGGATATGTTTTGTTTATTTCGTCCTTTTTGTCTAAGAGTCTGGTTGTAGATTACGTAAGGGGAAAGTTTGTGTTGTTGAGACAATTGTCAGTTAGAGTGATTCAAGGGTGTGGGGGTTGTTTTTTTTAACATCCTGCCACATTATTTTGGCGCCCGAACAGGGACCGCTGAGGCGGGACTGATAGCTGGACTCTTTGACGAAGGACTGATAGGATACAAATTTAGAATTAAGGTTGAAGAAAAATGGAAGGTAAATATAAGGCTTTAGAGGAGGAATTGCGGCTGAGTAATGTGGCGGGATGTTAAAAAAAACAAGAACAGAATGCATGCAAGCTTCTAAGATAGTGATCCAGTTCCTGGAACATCTGGGATTCAAGATCAACATCAAAAAGTCTCGACTTTCTCCAGCTCAAAAATTTCAGTGGTTGGGAATCCACTGGACTTTGGAGTCACATCGGCTTTCCATTACTAGTAAGAAGAGGAAAGAAATAGCAGGATCTATATAGAAAGTTCTTTTTGTATTCTTTCTATCCCGTATATTAAAACTTTATCTCAAGGTGTGAACTTCTCCTTATATAGAAAGTTCTTTTTGTATTCTTTCTATCCCGTATATTAAAACTTTATCTCAAGGTGTGAACTTCTCCTTAAATTTCCGTTTAGGAAATTACATAAGGTATTCTAGAATTAAATTAACCTCAGTTTTAGTATCTCGGGAGGTGTCAGCAATTGACTGGACAGAAAATCCAAGTATGTGTCTTTCCTTCTTTCTTTTATAGCTTTTCTATATAAGCTAAATGTCTCAATATAAGTGAAAGCCTTCACTTGATACTCATGGATTTTTCTCCTCTTTACAGGAGGACCATCCGAAGTGCGGGAGTGTGTTCTGTAATGTCCGCAGTAAGAACTTTTGTGGACATCAATATTGCAGGAGGCACGCAGCATGTGCAGCCTCCAGAGGTGATCTCCGGTATTTGGACCCTCAGGTTGGTACAGCCTGTTCTAACCTGATTACTGAGGCTTTTGACGACCCCAAGTCGACGGAGTCAAGGGATGCTGCTTGGGAAAAGTTACGATCCAGGGTGAGAGGTTTTCAGAAAAACACCTCAAGCCCCTACCTTCCAAATGAGAAGATGAGGGCCTACCTTTTCCCTAAAGCATCAGCCGACGCAGTCATTCCTTAGCCTCAGGTGGAGATACCAACTGCCCAGAATCCGGTGGATTCTGAAGTCTCGGCCGCCCTTCAAGACATCCAATTGGACGATAGGATGTCGGAGGTGTCGGATTCTACAGAGAAGGACCTTCTAGGAGAAGGTCAAGAGGAGGAGCTGTGCCAGGCTCCTCAAGTAGAAGAGGAAGAAATCGATGAGGTGTCGGGTACATCTGTTCCGGACCGAGAACCTGTTCCCTCTTTATCGTCTGCTATCCCAGATGACCTTGGAAGGACTCTTTCTTCTATTGTGTAGATGATCCAACAAATTCAGAAGAAGAATGATGAGAAGGAGGCTGCAATGAAACTGGAGATGCGTAGGCTTGCAGCATCACGTGGGCCCCAGAAGCGACTTAACGTGAATTATCTTCCTTTGTGCTCGGATACCAATCCTTGGAGGTATGCCGAACACATGCCAATAACAACCGGGAAGATCGTGATCTCAGAAAAGTTGGGAGCAATTCCCCTGGAAGAAGTGGAATTTTGGCCCAACAAAGATTCTTATCCGGACTGCTATGTCCGTCTTAGGAAGGAGCCAGCCTCAAAGGAGGAGACAGAGGTGAAGGAGGTCATAGTTCATGACCATAGTAAAGCACAGACGTTCCTAGGGGCTCCATGAAAGAGAGGGGCTTCACGAACTCAAAGGTGCCAGCCTTGAATAAGAAGCTTCCCTCCTTTGTGGCCTCGCCTACCAGAGCCTTTCCCTTCATAGAAAAGGGATGTAAGGCAGCCTTAAAGGCGGTGGAAGCAGGGAAACCATGCCCCTCCTTGGAGGAGTGCAAGCTGTTATCTCTGACCTTGCCCTTGGACCAAGGAGACTGGAAGGACGTACACCTTACCTTCTCAGTTGGGAAGCTGGAAGCTGATATTGCTGAACGTCAGTTCGTTGAAGAACTCCCTAAGCTGTCGGAGGTTCTCTTGTGCAGGAAGCAAGAGACGAAGGAAAGACTTGTTGCATCGATGTCATTGCAAACGACATTAGAAACGATGGCAAGTGACCCCAAGATCCAGGACATGTTCATGGTAGTGGCCAAAACCCATCTGGCCACAGTTACGAAGGATCTCTATAGTTTTATTAAAGCTAGGAGACCCTGTAGAGAGTTCGTGTTCGCCTCGGCTGCGGTGAGGCACGAACCAAGGAAACTGATCTCTTCTCGTATCTGGGGTAAAGACCTCTTTCCCAACGATGTGGTTAAAGAGGTAGTAGACAAGGCCGCCACAGAGAATAGGAACCTTCTCAAAAAGTGGGGCTTAGATCTTAAGAGGAAGTCTTCTCAGGATGAGGGTCCCCAACCCAAAAGGAAGACAAAAAGGCCTATGCCATCTTCTCGGCCAGCTATACCTTACCGACAGCAACAACAGCAACAACTTCCTGTGACCGCGGCGCCTCAGATGATGGCACAACCTCCAACCACGTACCAGCTGGTACCTCAACAAGTGGCGACTCAGTCGCCAGTTTTTAATCCAGCCTTCGAAAGGCAGACCTCTTCCTTTCGTTCGAGGGCTAGAGGAACTGCCAGAGGTTCTTCTAGACGCCCTTCAAGAGGAAGGGGATCCAGGAGAGGACGCGGTCAAGGAGGCAATTCCTCAGGTCCACAACAGCAGAAGTGAGATGCTTCCAGTAGGAGGGAGGCTACAGCTATTTAGGGATCGCTGGACCTTCGATCCCTGGGCCCACAGCCTAATAAAGAATGGACTAGGTTGGAGTTGGTGCAGCCTTCCACCTCAATTTCCTCAATTCTCCCAACACTCAACCCCCGTTCTGGAAGAATACGTCCGAGAGCTCTTAGACAAAAGAGTAATACGGAAAGTTAAGTCCATCAAATTCCAAGGGAGGCTGTTTTGTGTTCAAAAGAAGGACTCAGAAAAACTCAGAGTCATTCTAGACTTGTTACCACTCAACAAGTTCATAGTGAACTACAAGTTCAGAATGCTCACGCTTCAGCACATAAGGACCCTACTGCCCAGAAGGGCACATACTGTCTCTATAGACTTGTCTGACGCTTATTGGCACGTTCCAATTAATCGTCACCTTTTTTCCTACCTAGGCTTCAAGTTACATCGAAAACTTTATGCCTTCAGAGCCATGACTTTCGTGCTAAAAATAGCCCCAAGGATTTTCAGGAAGCTCGCGAACGCAGCCGTCCATCAATTACGCCTAAAGGGGGTCCAAGTAGTAGCCTACTTGGACGACTAGCTGGTGTGGGCAGCATCCAGGACAGAATGCATGCAAGCTTCTAAGATAGTGATCCAGTTCCTGGAACATTTGGGATTCAAGATCAACATCAAAAAGTCTCGACTTTCTCCAGCTCAAAAATTTCAGTGGTTGGGAATCCACTGGACTTTGGAGTCACATCGGCTTTCCATTACTAGTAAGAAGAGGAAAGAAATAGCAGGATCTATCAAGAGACTATTGAAATCCAAACGGATATCAAGACGCGAACAGGAGAGAGAGCT
This sequence comes from Palaemon carinicauda, assembly GCF_036898095.1. Lineage (NCBI taxonomy): Eukaryota > Metazoa > Arthropoda > Malacostraca > Decapoda > Palaemonidae > Palaemon > Palaemon carinicauda. The sequence continues at coordinate 39,388,481 of NC_090736.1, read as the reverse complement.
GGGCTCTCTACAGTTTGCTTCGATAACAGATCCAGTACTAAGAGCACAGCTTAAGGATGCAACAGGAGTCTGGAGAAAATACGCATCAAACGTGCGAAGAGATCTAATAAGACCACTACCGACTCGACTGCGAACGCTTCTCAAGCCGTGGTCCAATGCCAAGCAATTGAAGAAATCAATACTTCTTCAACCTCCTCCCCCGTCAGTAACTATCCACACAGACGCCTCAAAGGAAGACTGGGGAGGTCAATCTCGTCAGAAGAGAAACCAAGGAGCTTGGTCCAATCTTTTCAAGTCATTTCACATCAACTTTCTTGAAGCCATGGCAGTACTTCTGACACTAAAGAAAGTTTCTCCTCACCACTCGACCCACATAAGACTGGTTCTAGACAGCAAGTTGGTAGTGAGATGCCTGAATCGACAAGGGTCGAGGTCACCTCAAAGCAACCAAGTGATGTTGGGCATATTCCGTTTGTCGGAAAGGAAGAAATGGCCCCTGTCAGCAGTTCACATTCAAGGGTTCCGCAATGTGACAGCGGACGCTCTATCCAGGTCTACACCTATAGAGTCAGAATTGTTCCTTGACGCAGGATCGTTCTCCTTCATCTCGAGTCAAGTCCCAGAGCTGCAGATAGACCTCTTTGCGACGAAAGAGAACCAGAAAATAGATCGTTATTTGTCCCCTTACGAGGATCCGCTATCACAGGCAGTGGACGCTATGTCCCTAGACTGGAACAGATGGTCCAGTATCTATCTGTTCCCTCCGCACAACCTCCTTTTGAAGGTCCTCGGTAAGCTGAGATCCTTCAAAGGGAAAGCAGCAATAGTGGCCCACAAGTGGCCAAATAGCGTGTGGTTCCCTCTGGCATTGGAACTACGACTAAAATTCGTACCGCTACCGGATCCATCCCTGTCTCAGCGAGTACAGAAGTCGACTGTTTTCACTTCATCACATAAAACACGGAACCTACATCTCATGATTTTCTCTCCTTAACGATGAGAAAAAGATTCGGTGTTAAAAGTTAGTTCAGACTTTTGGAGGAAACCAGAAGACATTATGAGGCTTCAGGGAAGAAACAGATATCCTTTGTCAAGGCGAAGAAACCAAAAGAGATCTAGACAGATTCCTATTTATCATTCTTCATCCACCTTCATGGGTAAGGTTTAGCAGCCAACACAATTCTTTTGTTCAAGTCTGCCTTGACAAGACAGATACCATATGCCCTACAGGTCGACCTTTCTAACGACGTTCTTAATGAACTAAAAGGCCCATGCTAGGCTTAGCCCTTCAGCGCCTCCAAGGACCCTTTGCATGGTCAGTAGATAAGATTCTTCATTGTGTATAAATAATGAACAATGAGGAATGCATTTAGAAGGCCTTGCTTGAATTTTAAGTCATGTTTCTGCTTGTACTCAATTTGGGGGCCAGAGTTAGTGAAATAGTGGCTCTCTCTCGAGAGGAAGGCCACGTCCAGTTCTTGGAGGGAGAACTGAATCTATTTCCAGACCCAACGTTTCTTACCAAGAACAAGCTACCCACCAACAGGTGGGGTCCCTAAAGAATCTGCCCTCTGAAGGAAGATGCATCTCTATGTCCAGTGGAGTGCCTAAGGTCTATCTTCATTGAACTTCAGACTTTATGGGAGGACAGCTGTTCAGATGAGAAACCCTGGGTTCAGAGTTTTCTATAACTAAGGGCGAATCTCTCCCGTGTTATTCGCAGAACGGATCCAGACAGTACACAGGTTAGTCATGTTCTGAGGAAAGTTGCCTGTTCCATAAAATTTCTTTAATTATATGGACTTTGAACATCCTTGTTTATACACCGGCTGGTAGTCACCCTAGGTGTTCTTTACGCACTCTGCGAAGCTAGTGGAGCAACTTAAGAATTCTGTGGTAGCAGCAGGTAGAATTCTTTAACCTTCTGTTTTTAAATCTGCGAGGAACAGTGTAATTAATTTGGGACGATTAATTAAGAGGGTGCGTGTGTAGTCACTGTATGTTACTACACACTGAGCGATAGGCCACGGAAGTGTCCTTACAAACTGTTCCATTGTTGTCGGTGAACTTTAGCATAATACGGACACTTGTGCCAAGCATTTTTTACGCTAGTGTAAATTAACAGTATACAGACTATATCATTATTATTAATATTTCAATTGAAGTGGCAAATCTGTTTCCTATAGACGAAACAATATTTTCTGTTGACTGTTTTTCTTTATGCTTTGACGCATATCATCCACGTTTTATAAATTTTATAAATGTTGATCTTATATGTACATTTATTCAATTTTAATAAACTAGTTCATAGTGAACCCTGCGTCTTATTCGCCCACACTCATTTTATTAGAAATGTACTGAGCATTAAGATTATAATATGGATATTTTTATCACGGTATGTCTTTTAAGACTGTTCCCTGATTTAAGCAAAAGTCCACTCACTCTAACCCTTCCTTGGAAGGGTTGACGTGGTACCCTAATGGGATAGTGGCAAAGAGGCAAAATTTGTTCCTATGCGGATACAACCATTATCCAATAGTTTATAAGAGTAGTCACATTGGGGAAGGTGTCACAAATTCATACTGACATTGGTGACTCTTATACAAACTTTGCTTTATATTGTATAGGGTGAGACCACTATACAAGCTTGTCATTTTGTCATCCATAATTATTATGTACTCTTCGAGACTTTTTCTAGAGTCTAGTACGACTCTTCCCTGTAGGGGGATGGAAGCACTAACATAGTTCATGCTTAGATGAAATGATGTGTGACGGTAACATCATGTGTCTCTAGGTCTAGACGGACCAGGAAAATACTTTCTTGAGAGTACGGCACTGATTGAGAATCAACAGATACAGTAATGCTCTGGTAAACTTTCATCAGGACGACATGGCCTGAGCCCAAAAAACGGATTTGGAGGGGAGCGAAAAATCTACTTTTGGGTGAGGTAGCCATGTAGTCCTGATGGACCCACCCTTCCTTTTATTGTAAAAGGGCTTATTGACCCCTCACTACAATACAGTACCTCTAATACCTCGTATATCGCTACAAGGACTAAAGAGGGCGCTACCGCTTTCATCAGATACACACTGGAAACGGAATAGGAGAGATGCCTTATGAGCGGCCCTCCTTCCATTCTCGTTTCAGATTCTTGTCACTATAACCCCTCGAAGCGTTAATACAGTTCGGGGTGAAGATAGCTATGTGACGTGTCAAGAATACGTCCTCTGATATTATGCGATATCCCTGTGAGATTATTTAGTGATATTCGCTCCAGGAGTTAGAATTCTGGATACCATAAGGTAAAATTCTCTGGGAATATCACTGTAGTCAAATATACCCTAGAAAGCTCACCCAAAAATAGATTTTTCGCTTCTCTCAAAATCTGTTATATATATATATATATATATATATATATATATATATATATATATATATATATATATATATATTTATATATATATATATATATATATATATATATATATATATATATATATATATATATATATATATATTTATATATATATAAATATATATATATATATATATATATATATATATATATATATATATATATATATATATATATATATATATATATATATATACATGTATATATATATATATATATATATATATATATATATATATATATATATATATATATATATGTATATATATATATATATATATATATATATATATATATATATATATATATATATACATATATATATATATATATATATATATATATATATATATATATATATATATATATATATATATATATATATATATGTGTGTGTGTGTGTGTGTGTGTGTGTGTGTATATATATTATGTATACATACTAACATACATAAATGCAAGCATACATGTTTATGGTGTGCGGACGGGATACCGAATGCACTATTGCTGACAGACAAGATGCCGAACCCAAGATGCCGAAAAGACACAAAGCCGAAAGGACATGAAACCGAACAGTCATAAAACCGAACAGTCATGGAACCGAACGGTCATAAAGCCGAATAGTTGAAAATTAATGACAGAAAGAAATTTTAAAAATATAAATAAAACCTAGTCATCCATACAGTTTGACAATGGAGTTCATTAAGACCGGACTTGGTGGACAGAAGCTCTTTTATAATGGATATACTTACATTGTTGATAAAAAGGTTAATGATACCACATACTGGAGAGGCGAGAAAAGAAAATTATGTAAAGGAAGAATAATCACAACGAATGCTACTCGGCCAGAAAGTTGTTCAGATCATTCACATCCGCCAGATAGTGCTCATACAAGTGTTCTAAAAGCTTTGGATGATATGAAAACAAGAGCAAAACAGACAGGAGAGGTTACAAGCAGTGTAATTAATAAAACCTTTGATGAATTGACTCTAAGCATTTGTGGCTCCCTACCACAAAGAGAAACTCTTAGACGAATGGTAAGACGTGTAAGGAATGTTAACAATAGTGAAGATTTCAACATAACAACGCGTGGAGAAAACTTTCGTTTTTATGAAACTTAAACTGTTACCATTTTTTTCGACAGGAAGAATTTAAAATTATTATCGAGGAAACAGACATGGTTTGCCGATGGCACCTTTGACTCTGTCCCTCTCCGGAAACAGCTCTATACAATACATGCAACTATCTCGGAGACCAAAACCATGTCATCAGTGTATTGTATAACAAGTAAAAACGATGAGAAAACATATGACGAAATCTTTACATTTTTTAACAGGGAAGGCATTCCCGAGCCCGATTCAATAATAGTGGACAATAAACAGCATTAAAAACACTTTCCAAATACTTCGATAAGAGGATGTTTCTTTCACTTTGGACAATGTTTATGGCGAAATATTCAGTCTTGTGTATTACAGCAATGGTATCCCGAACCCAGGAATGCTCATTTCATTAAGCAGTTATCAGCTCTTGCCTTTGTTCCACCTGCAGATGTGCATGAGATGTTTGACCAGTTAACTAGTTCGATAACTGCTGAAATTGAAGACTTATTAAATGATTTTTTAGTGTATTATGAAAGTACCTGGTTAGGAATAACGCAGAGAGGACGTAGAAGGATACCAATTTTCGATGATGTATGGTCTGTTTACAATAGAGTTCAAGATAATTTACCGATGACCAATAATTCCCTGGAAGGATGGCATCAATAATTCTCTGGAAGGATGGCATACGCATATTTATATGCATCTAATGTGAATGTATTCTGTAACTCTCTGAGAGTTTTAGCCATAACATAAGAAATTAGTATTCCTTCTAACTATCGAAGGAAGAAAAATAATTTTTTTTTTTATACTTCATGTTTTCCTGTAATAAAGAGTTGGCATAAACGCCAGCGCTAGAAGTCAGGATGAATAACGTGTAATAAAATGCTGAGCACTTCATTGTTCATTTTCATTTTTATTTTAGGGAAGCGGGATTTTAATATGAGGAGAACTTCTCCCTTTTAATTACCCGGTTTATTTTTCGAACCTCTTAAGTAAAATATTTTGATGAAGCTCGAATTTTTTTTAACATTCTTTCATTTAAGTTGCTTTCAGTAAATTTTGAGAATGGACTGGATTTTTAAGAGAAAAAATATTACAAGGTATAGATAAACCAAGAAATTAAATACATTTTTTTGTTTTGGTATTTTATGTTAGGAAAATATCAAATATTACAAGATATAGATAAACCAAAAAGTGAAATATATATATATATATATATATATATATATATATATATATATATATATATATATATATATATATATATATATATATATATATATATATATATTTGTATTCCATATAAAGAAATTATATCATGCCTGACAAATAATTGATTTGATACTTGGAAATGCATGCAATACGCTCAAAATAAACTAATGATAATAACCAGAGTTGGATATGTAAAGACAAAAGATAACGAAACCTAAAGAAACCAAATAATGAACATTTCAGCAAAATAATACAACAAAATTAAATCCTTCTACAGGCTGAAGTGATCGTTAAGATTTTAAAGAACATTATTCGTTCATTCAAATGAAAAAGAATAACATATTTAGCTAAGATAAATTCGTATTCTACGAAAAAGAAGGCCTTCCATTGTTCTTTCCTGACGATTTAAAGCCTGCGAATCAATTATGCATCGTCTTTGCCTTTAATATTCTTCAAGAATATCTTGGTGCAAGAATAATTTACTGCATTATATTAATGGCAAAGTAAGCATCAGGGCAAAAAGAATGTTTGTACACATCTAAAATAAAATAATATAAATTTATTCATTAATTTTTTCCATGAAACGTTACTAAGTAACCAAAGAAATTAGATGAATGTATTGATATCATTTATGTACAGAATTCTGACCATCATAGTGAACAAGAATAATTTGCTACAGCTAAAAACAATATGAAATTAATAATAAAAGGAATAAAATAATTATAAATATTCCTTCTTATTTCTGCTGCTCAATTTCCCTTTATGTTCATTGACTATTTTAGTCTAATTCCTAGTTTCCCTTGCAGGTTAATTCTTTTAAGGTAATGCAGTGCAACGTAACAAGACTTATTTTTAGCCTGCCACATTGGTATCGACGTACTATTACTTGGGACCAAGTTCAAATTGTGCTGTAGCATAAGCCAGCAAAATAAGGTATAACTATTTATTCCAAAAGAAAAGTCATGCAACGAATGTATTTAAGTATTTTTTGGCAGAATTTTTATTATTATTATTATTATTATTATTATTATTATTATTATTATTATTATTATTATTATTATTACTAATTTAGTAGTAGTAGTAGTAGTAGTAGTAGTAGTAGTAGTAGTAGTAGTAGTAGTAGTAGGAGAGCAAAGCCACATACAAATTTCTGTAAAAATGTATAAGAAATATTAAGATATCATAATTTCGAAGCAAAGCGTCAATAAAAAAATGAAAAAAATATTACAATGAAACCCCCAGAAGTTTCCTCTAACGGGTAAAAAGATACGCAACTATTGGTAAATTTCCATCACAAAAGTAATATTTTCCTCCTTTGATAATACGATTGATATAAATTTTGATAACAGTCAAGTAAAAACTTTAAATGAATATCAAAATATATAAAAAAAACTCACTTAAATTCCATCCAGGAGATTTGACCTTTCATCCGAGATTCAAGCGACATCTAGTAGCTTTATTGGAGCCGGATGATAATTCATGAATATTAAAGTACTAAATGATGGAAATACGTCTTCCTCCCAATAGATGGTCCATAGATAATGGCATATGGAATGGAATATAAAGGGATTAACAATCCGACGCAGAATAAATATGTTGTTTTCGTCCTTTTATGTCTTGTTTTAGATACCGTAATTAGAAAAAAATAACTGGAATGAAATCCAATTTCAATGTTTTTTCAAGACATTTTTGATAATTTTGTTTTCCATTTCTAATGACATGTGAATTTTAATCGCGGGGTTTATGTTGTAAATTGATCATTAGAAAAAATATATATAATCTTATTAGATTATTTTATAAAAGCATAATAAATTGGATATATCATATATTTTGATACAATTTTACCTTAGACTACTTTATACCAATGCAATTTCCATAAAGAGATTTTTGTGCTCTGAATATTATGAAGATAGAAAAAGATATATGGATTTATAAAGTTCTCAAGATTATTTTCCCTTTTTCAATTTCTTTTAAAGGAAAATGACGATAACCTTTTACAAAGATGATGGCTTTTGAAATACTTCTGAGAGAAACGTGCAATGAATATTAAAATCAATGCAGAAGTTTTTCTTCTCAAATAAAACCACTTTTACCAAATGAATTCATTCAAACGTTCGCCATATTAAAGCCATTACTAGATTATGTATTGCAATAGATTCCTTAGAGAAGCTAAGTTTGATTACTCATGATGATTGCCAGAGAGGATTTGGACTTTTTTTACTTCTGTCGGAATTTCGTCACAGGGATTAACGTCTCTTCTTTTAGGCTCGCTTCATAGGAGAGGATTTTTTTCCGTGCTGAAATATTTCTGCTCGTTAAGAGGCATATTTTCAACAGAGAGGATTTTTTTCCGTGCGGGAATATTTCTGCTTATTAAGAGGCATGTATTCACACGAGAGAATTTTCTCCATGCGGAAATATTTTTGCTCAATAAGAGGCATGTATTCGAATGAGAGGATTTTTTCCGTGCAGAAATATATCTGGTCATTAAGAGGCATGTATTCACATGAGAGGATTTTTTCCGTGAAAAAATATTTCTGCTCGTTAAGAGGCATGTATTCACATGAGAGGATTTTTTCCGTGCGTAAATATTTCTGCTCGTTAATAGGCATGTATTCACACGAGAGAACTTTGTTTTTACGGAAATATTTCTCCTCGTTAAGAGGCATGTATTTCCATGAAAGTATTTTTTCTGTGTGGATATATTTCTACTCATTAAGAGGCATGTATTCACACAAGAAGATTTTTTCTATGCGAAAATATTTCTGCTCATTAAGAGGCATGTATTCACATGAGAGGATTTTTTCTGTGCAGAAATATTTCTGCTCATTAAGAGGTATGTATTCACACGAGAGGATTTTCTTTGTACGGAAATATTTCTGCTCGTTAAGAGGCATGTATTCACATGAGATAATTTTTTCCATGCAGAAATATTTCTGCTCATTAAGAAACATATATTCACATGAGAGGATTTTTTCTGTGCGGAAATATTTCTGCTCGTTAAGAGGCATATATTCACACGAGAGGACTTTCTTTGTACGGAAATATTTCTCCTCGTTAAGAGGCATGTATTCACATGAGAGGACTTTTTCTGTGTGGATATATTTCTGCTCATTAAGAGGCATGTATTCACACAAAAAGATTTTTTCCATGCGAAAATATTTCTGCTCATTGAGAGGCATGTATTCGCACGAGAGGATTTTTTCCGAGCGGCACAGTTTCTATATGCTGCTAAACTAGAACGGAGTGGGTTGGCAGTCCACGTGGCTAGTGAATTTCCGAGCGGGCAGGGTGTGAAGGATCTCGTTGATCTTCATTGTTTTCTGAAATGTTTGGACAAAACTGCGCATCATGAATCCACTTGTGTGAAGCGAGGTTATAAGGAGTCACAGTTAGGTGAATCTTTCCCCCAAAATCACTAAGAAATTATTGGGGTAGAATGACATAAAATCCATTAATTTAGAGTGGTAAATGAGGTTATAGAAAATAAGGGCTTTTCAGTCATCTTAGTATTTTGGGATGGTATCATGATAGTTTCAGTGAAATCACGAAACGTTTAGGAAAATAGAGATGCTAATTTTTTGAACAAAAAATACACATTTGTGTTTTATATATATATATATATATATATATATATATATATATATATATATATATATATATATATATATATATATATATATATATATATATATATTTTTTTTTTTTTTGGGGGGGGGCTCAAGCCATGTCGTCCTGATGGAAGTTCCTATAGGGTAGCTTCCTAGGGTATATTACAACTACGGCGATATTCCCAGAGAATTTACCTTAAGGTACCAGAATTCTAACTCCTGGAGCGAATATCCCTCCTGAAAGGGATATCGCGACATATCAGAGGACGTATTCTTGACACGCCACATGGCAATCTGCATCCCGAACAGAGATTTCGTCTCGCAGGGGGCGATTGGCAAGAAACGAATTCGTGAAAGAAAAAGGGGGAGCCACTCCCAAGGCTCCCTATCTCCCGATTCGTAAGCGTGCCTGGCGCCAATCCTGGCGCCATCTGTATTCCTTTTTGCGTAGCTTAACAACTCGGTGTTTTTTCCTGTGTTTCTCGCAAATCTTGGATTTATTCTTCTTTTAATGGCTTCTCCGTCTTCGTCGGCCTCTGATAAGTTGAGTACCATGTCTTTTATGTATAAATGTAGGCTCTTGGTAAATTTTTGAGTGATTAATAGGATTAATCTTTGATACAAGAGCCGTAGCCTACAGGAGGCGTCATGGACGCTGTCGCTCGCTAGGTATAAGTTTAGTTAGTCAGAGCGACATTCCCGGTTGTTTAGCTTTAATAAATTTTAGCTATTTAGCATTACATAGGATTTCCTTTCGTGCTTAGTATTATTTTGGCGAAGTATTCGCCATTCTGGCCTACGCTAGGCCATGTAGCCTAGTCGTTTGGTCCTAGTACTTCATGCATGATTTTGGTTTTTCCGAGTGTAATAAAAATTTCATTGAAGCTTTAGGCTATGTTTTATACATTTAAGATTGTGTGGAATATTTCCAAGATTGTATACGAGTGAGTTTCGGTGATTTAGGTAATCGATTCTCTTGGTGCCTAGGCTAAGTTGCTTATGGAGCCTTAGTATACTTTCTCATACTCCCCGGTTGCTTTCTTTTCTTCGGAGAAGGTCTGCAATCCCTTTCCCTCTGTTTAAGCCTTGGGCTTATCCCTAAGTGGTTTTTTCCGAATTAATTTTCGATAAAACTATACTGGGGTGTTACTGTACCTTCCTGTTCCAGTAAGTCTGGCTCAAAGAGGGACAGAACAACAGAGTTTTTTAGTCTGAGTCTGTGTTTGTCTGGCTTGGGGTAGAGTCTCCCTCGCTGGCCTGACACAGACAAAGGTGGCTTAGCCTCCTTAGGTCTCTACCGAGGGTTTCTGTGGATATGATTCCTTCTTTTGTGATCTACCAGACTACTCCTTGTTGCTGTTCTCGGGGGAGGATAAGTTTCTTTCCCTGGGAGTAGCAACACCTTCCTTGCTTTGGTGCTCTGGGAGCTGGCAAGTATTGCTAGCCTCCCCCCTTGGGTCTCCCTTAGGCTAAGATAAGTTTCTTGGCTGCGGGTGATCCGTCACTAAAGCAAGGTTGGTAGGACCCTCTTTTGTCCCTTCCCCCTCTATCTCTGTAATGGCCTAGCCATTACAGTACTGTACGTCGTTCTACATCTGGACCTAGCATAGGTTAGGATGTGGAATTGACTCAACCCCTTGCCGGCCGGCAGAGCTGCCGGCCGGCAAGGGTCTTTTATTTTGAGTGCTACCCGGACCTCCCTTGGTCCCTCATCCATGCCTGCCTATAGAGCCAGACGGTATTGGTCAGGAAGCCTGAATTAGATTCTCCCCTTCCTTATATGCACTCTTTCGGATTGCCGGGCTTGGAGGTAGTGTACACTCTTATCCCGGCATCCATCCTATTTTTCTTCTAGTGCTGTACCCGACCCGGCTGCCGGCCTATGAGGCCGGCAGCCGGGCGGGTGTAGTCCTCTGGTACTTTTGCTGCCGGCTGGCATCGGTCTTGTACCTTTGCCGGCCGGCTAATGTCAGCCCTTGTCTGCCGGTCACCAAGAGTGTGGCCGGCAGCTGGGTACTACCTTGTGTAGTTGCCGGCCGGCAGCCATTGCCGGCCGACATTGGCCATTGCCGGCCGGCAGTAACTGCCGGCCGGCATATGCATTTGAACCAGAGTTCTGCCGCCTTAGAGTTGTTGAGTAGTATACTTTAAAGCTAGTTATGGTGTGTGCCGGCCGGCAAGTGCTGGCCAGCACGTATCCTCCTATACTGTACTAGTATTCTTCAGTATAACATATACAGTAAGAAGAAAAATATGGTATGGGTTTTGGTACAGCACTGTGTGTTCTAACACTTTTGTGTTTTCTTGCACAGTCCTTTGCTGTTGCCCTACAGATAGGAAAGTGATTTCTTTCCAGTCTATTATCCAGGATTTTAAAATCATTGCTTAGGTGTGAGCTTCCCCTATTTCCTCTGGAAACCTTGCATTGGTTACTCTAGAAGAGTTTAACCATTTGATTTTATTATCTGGAAGGCTGCAACAATGGGTTGTGAGGGAAACACAAGTGTGTGTCTTTCCTTTATGAATTGTTATGCTATACTATGCATATCCAGTGATACATAGTTCACTTGATACTCATGGAAATTTCTTCTCTTTACAGGAGGACCCTCCGAAGTGCGGAAATGTTTTCTGCAACGTCCGCAGCAAGAACCTCTGCGGACATGAGTTTTGTAGGAGACACGCAGCATGCGCTGTCTCCAAGGATGATCTCCAGTATTGGGACCCTCAGGTATGTAATGTGTGCACTAATCTGATTACTGAGGCTTTTGATTCCCCTAGGACGGCGGAATCAAGGGATATAGCAAGGGAGAAGCTTCGTACCTGGGTAAGGCGCTTCCAAAAGAACACCTCTGGCCCTTATCTTCCAAGTGAGAAGATGAGGGCGTATCTTTTTCCTAAGGCATCAGCTGATGCAGTGATTCCCCAGCCTCAAGAGGAGATCCCCCAAGGTCAGATCCAGGTGGATGCTGAAGTCGCGGTTGCGATGCAAGACATCCAGTTAGATGACAGGATGTCTGACGTGGACGAGTGTTTGGAAGAAGACCTCCTGGCAGAAGGCCAGGATGAAGTTCAAGCCCCGGACGTCGTAGAGGAAGAGGTCGACGAGGTGTCGGCTACTCCGGTTCAGATTCCGGAGCCTATTCCCTCAACATCGGCCGGTCTCCCAGTAGAGCTGGGATAGGCCCTCTCTTCGATTGTTGGAATGATCCAACAAATGCAAAAGGAGAATCAGGAGAAGGTGGCTGCTATGGAACTGCGGATGCAGTGCCTTGCAGAATCACATGGGCCCCGGAAAAGGCTCAATGTGAAAGCCCTTCCCTTGTGCTCAGATGCTAACCCATGTAGGTATGCTGAGCACATGCCGATGACGACTGGAAAGATCGTCATCTCGGATAAGCTGGGTTCAGTTCCCCTAGAGGAGGTGGAATTCTGGCCCAGCAAGGCATCATATCCGGACTGCTATGTCCGGCTGAGAAAAGAACCAGCTTCAAGGGAGGAGACAGAGCCGAAGGAGGTCATAGTCATGGACCATGCTAAGGCTCAAGCTCTACTTTCCTCCTCGATGAAGGAGAGGGGCCTCTCTAACTCGAAGGTAGCTGCATTGAGCAAGAAGCTCCCTTCCTTTGTGTCCTCTCCTGCTAGAGCCTTCCCCTTTTTACAGAAAGGGTTTGCGGCTGTCCTAAAAGCAGTCGAGGCCGGCAAGCCTTGCCCCTCCCTGGAGGAGTGTAAACCCTTGTCGCTGGCCCTGCCTATGGACCACAAAGACTGGAAGGACGTCCATCTGACGTTTTCAGTGGGAAAGTTGGAGGCTGATATTGCCGGACGGCAATTCGGCGAGGACCTCCCCAAGCTGTCTGACTTTCTTTTGCGAAGAGAGTTCGAGACAAAAGAAAGACTGGCTGCCTCAATGTCTCTTCAGACTACTTTTGAGACGATGGGAAGTGACCCCAAGGTCCATGAAATGTTCATGGTGGTGGCTAAGACTCACCTGGCCACGGTGACGAAGGACCTTTATGGCTTCGTCAAGGCGAGGAGAGCTTGTAGGGAGTTCGTGTTCACCGGGGCTACGGTGAGGCACGAGCCAAGGAAGTTAATCTCCTCCAACATTTGGGGAAAAGACCTTTTCCCTACCGATGTGGTCAAAGAAGTTGTTGATAAGGCCGCCGTGGAGAATAGAAACCTTCTCCAGAAGTGGGGCCTGGCTATCAAAAGAAAGTCTTCCCCGGATGAGGGTCCTCAACCAAAGAGGAAGAATATGAGGACTAGGCTACCGTCTCGGCCAGCCAAGCCCTCTAGAGAGCAACAGCAACTGCAATTGCCATTGCCTCCAGTGCCCCAGATGGTGGCACAAACCCCGACCACTTTTCAGTGGGTACCCCAGGCTGTGCCGAGTCAGTCCACGGCATTCACCCCAACGTTCGAAGGACAGTCTTCTTCCTTTCAAGCAAAGCCTAGAGGAGCAGCCAGAGGCTCGTCTAGGCGCCCCTCAAGGGGAAGGGGATTCAGGGGTGGTCGTGGTCAGGGAGGCAAGACCTCAGGACGGCAGTCCAAGTGAAATGATACCGGTAGGAGGGAGACTGATGAAATTTTGGGATCGTTGGACCTTCGATCCCTGGGCCCACAGCCTACTCAAGAATGGACTGGGCTGGAGCTGGTACAGCACTCCACCCCCGTGCCTTCGGTTTTTCCAGCACTCCACCCCCGTTCTGGAGGAGTACATTCAAGAACTGTTGGAGAAAAAGGTGATCCGAAAGGTGAAGTCCATCAAATTCCAAGGGAGGCTGATTTGTGTTCCCAAGAAAGACTCGGAAAAGCTCAGAGTCATTCTGGACTTGTCGCCACTCAACAAGTTCATAGTGAATGGCAAATTCAAAATGCTAACACTGCAAAACATAAGGACCTTACTGCCCAAGAGGGCATACTCAGTGTCTATAGACTTGTCAGACGCCTATTGGCACATTCCAATCAGCCGTCGACTCTCCCCCTACCCAGGGTTCAGGCTACAACGGAGACTATACGCCTTCAGAGCCATGCCATTCGGGCTAAACATAGCCCCAAGGATTTTCACGAAGCTGGCGAGCGCAGCTCTCAAACAATTACGCCTAAAGGGAATTCCGGTAGTAGCCTACCTGGACGACTGGCTGGTGTGGGCAGCATCCGAGACAGAATGCTTGCAAGCTTCCAGTCAAGTGATCCAGTTCCTAGAGTACCTAGGCTTCAAGATCAACAGAAAAAAGTCTCGACTTTCTCCATCTCAAAAGTTCCAGTGGCTGGGAATCCACTGGGACCTTTTGTCACACCGTTTCTCCATCCCGGCGAAGAAAAGGAAGGAGATAGCGGGTTCTGTCAAGAGACTTCTAGATTCCGAAAGGATATCAAGACGCGAACAGGAGAGGGTACTAGGCTCTCTCTCTCCAGTTTGCTTCGGTGACAGACCCAGTGCTAAGAGCACAGCTAAAGGATGCAACCGGAGTTTGGAGAAGGTATGCATCAAACGCGCGAAGAGATCTGAGAAAACCAGTGCCGCCTCGGCTACGTACTCTTCTCAGGCCTTGGTCCCAAGCCATACATCTAAAGAAGTCGGTTCTTCTTCAGCCACCTCCCCCGTCGATGACGATTCACTCAGACGCCTCAAAGGAGGGATGGGGAGGTCACTCTCATCGAAAAAAAGTCCAGGGGACTTGGTCCAAGCTATTCAGGACCTTTCACATAAACTTTCTAGAAGGTATGGCAGTGCTCCTTACCTTAAAGAAAGTCTCCCCGCATCACTCGATCCACATAAGATTGGTGATGGACAGCGAGGTGGTTGTGAGATGCTTGAATCGACAAGGGTCGAGGTCACCACCTCTCAACCAGGTGATGTTGGCCATTTTCCGATTGGCGGAAAAGAAGAAGTGGTACCTGTCGGCAGTTCACCTTAAAGGAGTCCGCAACGTGACAGCGGACGCTCTATCCAGGTTCACACCGATAGAGTCGGAATGGTCCTTAGACGCAGGATCATTCTCCTTCATTCTGAATCAAGTCCCAGAACTGCAGATAGACCTCTTTGCGACGAAAGACAACAAGAAGTTGCCCCTGTACGTGTCCCCGTACGAGGACCCCTTAGCGGAAGCAGTGGACGCGATGTCCCTCGACTGGAACAGATGGTCCAGGATTTATCTGTTCCCCCCTCACAACCTTCTGTTGAGGGTCCTCAACAAACTGAGATCCTTCAAGGGGGTGGCGGCAATAGTGGCCCACAAGTGGCCGAACAGCATGTGGTTCCCCTTGGCGTTGGAACTACAGCTGAAGTTTGTGCCGCTACCACATCCAGTTCTGACCCAGCGAGTCCAGAAGTCGACTGACTGCGCTTCATTACAGAAAACCCGGACCCTGCAGCTCATGATTTTCTCTCCCTTGCGGTGAGAAAGCGTTTCGGGATTTCGAAAGCCAGCATAGACTTCCTAGAGGAATATAAGTGCAAATCGACTAGAAGGCAATATGAGTCATCTTGGAGAAAATGGGTGGCCTTTGTAAAGGCGAAGAATCCGCAGGAGATCTCGACAGACTTCTGCTTATCTTTCTTCATCCACCTCCATGGTCAAGGGTTGGCAGCTAACACGATTTCAGTGTGTAAGTCTGCTTTGATGAGACCCATTTTATATGCCTTCCAGATCGACCTAGGTAACGAGATCTTTAATAAAGTTCCGAAAGCCTGCGCTAGGCTCAGACCTTCAGCACCTCCAAAGCCCATTTCATGGTCTTTAGACAAAGTTCTTCATTTCGCCTCCCTGTTAAGCAATGAAGAATGTGCGTTAAAGGATTTGACACAAAAAGTTATTTTCCTATTTGCACTTGCGTCCGGGGCCAGGGTTAGTGAGATCGTAGCCCTCTCGAGAGAGGCAGGTCGTGTTCAGTTCCTGGATGGGGGGGAACTGAACCTGTTTCCGGATCCTACGTTTCTCGCCAAGAAGGAGTTACCCACCAACAGGTGGGGTCCCTGGAGAATCTGCCCTCTGAAAGAAGATGCATCTCTATGTCCAGTAGAATGCCTAAAGGTCTATCTTCGTAGAACTTCAGACTTCAAGGGTGGTCAACTATTCAGGGGAGAAACATCAGGCTCAAATTTATCTCTGAATCAACTGAGAGCGAAAATCACATATTTTATTCGCAGAGCGGATCCTGACAGTACACCCGCAGGTCACGATCCGAGGAAAGTTGCCTCATCCCTAGATTTCTTTAATTGTATGGACTTTGAACATCTCCGTTCATACACTGGCTGGAAGTCTTCCAGAGTGTTCTTTCGCCACTATGCGAAGCAAGTAGAGGAACTAAAGAGATCTGTGGTAGCAGTGGGTCGTGTAGTTAACCCTACTGTTTAACTCTGCGAGGAACAGTGGTCTTAATTGGGTCGATTAAATTCAGGGTGTGTGTGTAGGTACATACTGTACTACAAACTAAATGAGGGCACCGAGTGCCCACATAGACTGTTCCTTTTTCAAAGGTGAACCTAGCATAAGTGCAGACATGTGTGCCGAGCGTTTCTAACGCTAATGTGATTGCTTTGTAATACAGACTTTTATGACTTGATACCTCGGTATCTTAAAAAAGTGGCATTTGATGTTTTTTCTTTCAGATAAACAAGTTCTGTTTACTATCATACTTATGCTTAAAGTTTTGGGTTATTCTCTTTATATATATATATATATATATATATATATATATATATATATATATATATATATATATAATTGTTGTTAACCTGTCTATTTATTGTCTGTCAATAAACTTGTTCTTGAGAACCTTGCGTCTCTTTCACCTGTGTCAATTTATTGGTATAATTGAGCATTTATTCTATGTACCTTATCTGGGATAATTCTAATAGAATTGTTCTTTTATGCAAGCTATGTTGCATTGGTTTATGTAGTCCCCTAATGGAAGGACTCCGTCCCATAAAGGGACGAGGGCGGTTTTATTAGTTTCTTCCTATGCGGATATAAACCTTTGTCCAATACAAGTATTGTGCGGATTACTGGTCAATATTTCATATTGACGCAGTGGTTCTTTACAAACTATGCTTTACTTATTATAGGGCGAGACCACTATATTAGCTTGCCTGGTATTCATACATAGGTATATGTACTCTTCGAGACTTTTCCAGAGTCTAGTAGGACTCTTCCCTGTAGGGGGCAGGAAGCTCTAACATGGTTTATAGTTAGTTGAAAAGATGTATAACGGTAACATCTTAGGTCTCTAGGTCTAGTCGACCGGGAAAAATTACCTCCGGGGAGTACGGCACGTTCTGAGAATCCACAGACACAGTAATGCTCTGGTATACTTCCATCAGGACGACATGGCTTGAGCCCAAAAAACGGATTTTGAGCGAAGCGAAAAATCTATTTTTGGGTGAGATGGCCATGTCGTCCTTATGGACCCGCCCTTGCCTTTCTAAGAAAGGGCTGTAGGACCCCTCCCTACATACAGTATCTGTAGCACCTCGTGTACGCTACAAGGAATACAGATGGCACCAGGATTGGCGCCAGGCACGCTTACGAATCGGGAGATAGGGAGCCTTGGGAGCGGCTCCCGCTTTTTCTTTCCCGAATTCGTTTCTTGCCAATCGCCCCCTGCGAGACGAAATCTCTGTTCGGGATGCAGATTGCCATGTGGCGTGTCAAGAATACGTCCTCTGATATGTCGCGATATCCCTTTCAGGAGGGATATTCGCTCCAGGAGTTAGAATTCTGGTACCTTAAGGTAAATTCTCTGGGAATATCGCCGTAGTTGTAATATACCCTAGGAAGCTACCCTATAAGAACTTCCATCAGGGC
>NC_090736.1:39359894-39362335 GCF_036898095.1 Palaemon carinicauda | reverse complement strand
ACCTTTGACCTCGAGTTTCCAAAATGTAATGATTTCCAGATTTTTGCATAACTGTTAATCCATGCAAGTTTCATTACTGTACGATTAAAATCATGCCCAAGAAGCTGTTTACAAACAAAAACAAACAGCGAGTAAAACATAACCTCTTTCAACTTCGTTGGCGGAGGTAAAAAACCTGTTATAGATGGTATTAATAAAGAAATGAAACATTACAGAATGAATCGAGTGATGATTAATTTAAGTAAATATTTTTCTCCTTGTACGCACGGTGCGCCAAGAAACCTCGAGGTTATACATGATAATTCCATTATGCTTTATCTGTTCACTAATGCACTTACGGATGTCTTAGGTAGTATAAGTGCTTTAAGAGATTTATTGTCAGCAGTAATAATATTACCGGTAATATTTCATGAGACTTTTAGAACATTTTAGAATTATTGTCATGCCAATTGCAAAACAATGGTCGATTACCTCGCCATTATTGATATGTTCCTGATAATCATTATTTGAGAGCATAATTTAGAAGGAACTACAACAAAAACATTAATTTTTGCTAGATGTATTTTTTCATAAAGTGTTTTATAGATTAATTCAATACTGAAAGTTTCAGGATAAAAATTGAGATATTTATATATGACATTTTGGGTTGGATAAAAGTTATTAATAGTTTTCATTGAATGGAGTTTGTTAATATAAAAGTCTATTGCTTTTAAATAGAAACTATGTATGAACAGATAATTTTAATGAAATTCTTATCTAGAATAAACATAACTCATCATTGTTTCGTTCATAGACAAAAAATTTAGCCCGAAATAATGCACCTGTCATGTTTTATATGCATAATTTATAGAAATATAACCTCTCTCTCTCTCCCCCCCCTCTCTCTCTCTCTCTCTCTCTCTCTCTCTCTCTCTCTCTCTGGCACATGCATTTGACTCAAATAGTAGGTCAGTTAACTTAAAACAGAATGGTTAGTACATTACTAATATTAAATCTGGTGATGGAATAATATTACAATTTTTCTGTAATGTTCCATCAGAATTAATTATTAAGACAATTGAAGATCAACTACAACCTCATTGAAACGATAATGAAGCTCAGATCTCGTCATAATATTCCTTTCTCAAATTTCGAGTATCCCGCGCAATTTTTCATTATCACGCAATGTATTAATATATTAATTTTTCTTTTATCCACATTTTACTGATAAATGCAGCCTACATTTATAATTTCCATTTTTCAATACTTTCTTTTTTCATTTTGGTATTGATTAGAATCACACCCACCCACAAAACTATATATTTTTATTTATACTTCATATCCAAAAATGATAATAAACAGATAAATTAAAATTTGTATATACATAATTATATATACTTGTGTATATAAACATAGCTATATTTATATATAAAAGTTATGTATGCTTATATATATATATATATATATATATATATATATATATATATATATGTATGTATATATTTTTATATTTGTATATATGTATATACTTATTTATATACATATATACACATGTATATGTATATATGTATGTATATATAAATATATATATATATATATATATATATATATATATATATATAACATATATATATCTGATAAAAAGGAGAGGGACAGGCGTAATATGTCTATCAGTATGTATGCACAGCTTTAGAGTATATGCACATGTCTTCATAAATGGAAATTGGGTATTTGTAACAATTGCAATTATAGTAATAACAATTTTTCGAGACCATCGAATGAAACATTGACGAAAGATTAATTTGGATTTGTTTAATAGAAATTGCTTGTAATTAAAGATGAAAAAAATTTTAACATCTTGAGAAATTGAAAAGAATCCCCCGACAAGAAGCAGTTCCTCTAATGGCAGTAAATGATAACACCCACAGGTAGGTTGGTAAGTAAGAAGCACTCGTTAAGTGGTGTCCCCTTTGCTATTGTGGTATGTCTCGAGATAGTAGAAATACTCCCGGAATGTTTTCAGTTTTTCCTTTTGAGGTTTCAAGAATCCAATAAGCACTCCATGTCTCATGCCTGAATTTGCCATTCTGTTTCACGAGCCAGGGTACGTAGTTTAAATTCCTGCAGCATTTTTCCCTAGTCTCTCTGTGCGTGTATATATATATATATATATATATATATATATATATATATATATATATATATATATATATATGTATATGACATATATCACAAGCACACGTGATTTCAATCAATGTAAATATCACCCACGAACGGCATTTAATACCGAATTCTATCTGGGAATATATATCCACTTGGAATTCATTTTATGGTAACAGCTTCTGGCCGAGTGGAGATTCGAACCCCCACCTGTGCGGCTTGAAACTATGCCTACAGTGACTCTACCGAGTGAGCTATCAAGAGAGAATAAAAGTTTATGACAAATCTCCGTACATATTCCT
>NC_090736.1:39352394-39357394 GCF_036898095.1 Palaemon carinicauda | reverse complement strand
GAAATATTTACCTTGCAATAACAAAGAAATGCCGTGATTAAAGAGAAATAAAAGGTTATGGTACTCAGCTGTGTGGCATGCTATTGAAGTGGGGGGGGGGGTGGGGGGGGGGTGTGGGGGGGGGCAGAGGGTCGTCATTCATGCTAATCCTTTTACAGAAACAATTTCGAATAATTTTCTAGATCCATTCAAAGTACATCATAGCTAATGGTGCACTATCCAACATATTCTCGGAGATAATTGACTCTCAAGCTATCAAATTTGACTAATATAATTTCCAAATGACGGTTTACTGATGGTATGTATCAAAACAATTTAGAATTTATGATTTCATGTTTCGTTTTTTTATAGGGGAAAACTTTTGATGGTCGACAGACAGATGAACGGACGGATAGTTATTTAATGAAAGTTTTATTTTACCATTAATATTGAAATGTGAAATGTTATGCTTGTATATTGGTTCAAAGAAGGGCACTAATGGTCTTGAAATGAAATTGTATGGATTAATGGAAAATTGCTTGAGAATTGGCAGTAGCCTTTGATTTCTTGGAATAAAAGACCAAAGTAAGGTTCCTCTTCAGAAATCTTCTATAGAATAATTGGGAAATCGTAAAATGTATCTCTTTTCCTTTTTGATCTGGATATATTTACTTCACAAGCATTTTTTTTAATATGTGCCTTTTTAATAGTGCAATATATAATAGGGGATTGAAGTTTTCCATATCTGATGTGATTCAAGTTAAATTTCGTTGTTCTGTTCTGTAAATGTGAATATGAAAAGGGTTATTAGTCGTTTGGAGCCACTTATGCTTGATTTTCTCTTTATTTGGTTGTGTGTAATAAAACACATTTTGATAAATATTTTTTTTCTAGGTTTAACAGTCCAAAAAAAACCATCAACTATTCGTTGCCACTCCAAATGTCCATGACGCCTATTATAGTGGGCTGTTTCAAGGTAAGGTGACACCTGAGTTACACTGCAGAAGTGACTTCTGTATTGTATAAAACATGACTGAATAATTATGAAAATTGAAAAGGAACTTACAAGTTACCTTTAGAGATTTAGAGTAGTGCTTGCACAAGACAAATTGCATTTTACCCAAAAGTTTATTTTTTTAATTTATTTTGCTTTGAATTACTATTGGCATCCCTTGTTAATGAGTTAGTGCATTTTTAATGAGAGAATTCATCAATCATATTATGGCTATGTAGCTTTTATGTCTCTTCATATCTACTTCAGCCAAGTTTTACTATATCAAGGGGCTTTATTAAAATGTTGCCTATTGTTTTGAAACCATTAGCGTTGAGCAGCCTACACCTTCATGATACACATTATATAAAGTTAAATCTAAGTATGGACATCAATGACCTTAGATGTCAGGATGCCAGAAAACTTTAAGTCAATCAATCAATCAAGTATTTTATTTTTTATTTTATTACTCTTATTGAATTGAACTTTCTTTGCATTTCCTATATTCAACGTCAGTCCCACTTATAAACAAATCTGTCTTCAGAAAATATTTTCGAAAGAATTCTTTGTAAAATTCTTGTAAAATCCCTTCGTGTTAAAGATTCATCTTGGCTTAGAATAGCTTCAACCACAAGAAACTCGGTGGAATTTGACGAAATCAATTGAACGTTTTAATACAGTTTGAAAGATGGTTTCACTTTCACTCTTTTATATACCACATTTATTTATTTGTTTTTTTTTTACCTCTGCCAACGAAGTTGAGAGAGTGTTATGTTTTCACCACTGTTTGTCCGTTTGTCTCTTTGTTCGTGAACAACTTCCTGGCCACAAATTTACTCATAGAATGGTGAAACGTTCAGAAATTAAGTGTTATGTTGAGACGTGGAAGTGATTCAATTTTAAAAGCCCTAGGTCAAGGTTAAGGTCGAGCAAAAGGTCGACCGAAATTGGTTCTAGGAGAGGCAAGGTGGTTACGAGAATTAGCTGCCGTGGTGGAGATCTGCACTCTTAAGAGTGCTTTTCTAATTCTATAACTCTCGCTATTCATCCACCATTGTTAGTAGTCAATTACAGAGAGAGAGAGAGAGAGAGAGAGAGAGAGAGAGAGAGAGAGAGAGAGAGAGAGAGAGAGAGAGAGAGAGAGAGTAATGAATTACAGCATGTCACCAAGAACTCATTTCGTTGTGAATTTTTCTATTCTGAAATTAAGAAGATTTATGAGTACCTCATTCCTTGAATCCATGTTTTCATTATAAAATTATGGTAAATGAAATGTAGCTGACCTGATGTGCAATTATTCTCTTCCTTGCTTAATTGCTAACTGAATCTACATTGTAAGAGTGTTCACTGAATATTGCGCTCGTGTGCGGGAATGCTCTTGTAGGGATAACGTTCTTAGAAAATAATATTTTAGTATCATTTGACCACATAGTGCTGCATATTTCTTTTGAACTCACGTAAATGGTATTCTTACTCTATCGAACAAAACATTTAGTGTTTTCTATCGGTAACACATTAGTGAGCAGATATCGAACCTGATATTAACTAGTCAAAATATCTTGAACAAGAAACTTAGATTTATAAATGTACTTGCATTGTTAGAAATATGAGATAACTGCAATCTTACCTCCGCATATCTTTTATATTTTATTGCAAAAGTAAAAGCAACTCAAATGAAATGAATGGAGAACATTTCTAATTAACATTCAAAAGCAAATGACCCAACACTTCTGTCCATCTTTCACACAAATGACATGCAAAAAACGTCCAATATGCAGTGTGAAATGATAAATACCTAAGAATATATACGATAAACTGAACAAGAAGATCCTGTAGAGAGTAGGGTTCCCCTGCAGTATAGGACCAGAAAAGTAACCCTTCATGTAAAATAAGTAACATAAACTAGGGTTGTGATGGCTTATTGGAAACGTCCCTGCCTGGTGATCGCCAGACTGGGGTTCGAGTCCTGCTAAAACTAATGAGATTCTTTAGTGTCTGCAACTTCACCATCCTCGTGAACTAAAGATGATGGGTTTAGAGCAACCATTCCCTAGCCATCCCTGGTCCCAACTTCGGTGGAGGCAAGGGCGCTTAGGCGTTGATCTTGTGTATATACAATACAGTATGGTTAGTCTGTAGGGTATTGTCTTGCTTGCTTGGGCAATGTCACTATTCCTTTATTCTGCCATTCGTGAGCGACCTTTAAACGGGCTCTTCAAAATGGACAACGTCTAACAGCAGAAGAGAAAAGCAAATACATATAACCATTGTGAGTTCTCTTCATTCTCCGCCGTTTATTTATAAGCTCCTCCACCTTCTAACCTCCCGCAGTGGCAGATTTACAACATCGTTTCTTCCTAAGATATTGTTCAAATAAGAGGGACATATAAAAAGAAATATGCTCGAAGTGAATTCGGAGTTTTCTTTATATGACGAGATCCAACCGAAAGATCTAGGATGACGTATTACATGATGTATCAAGGTTTATGTAATTGTGAAATTTTCCGTTACCTTTTTGTGAATTTTATGAACAAATGTGACAGAGTTGTTAAATTTTTCTATTGCAGTTGAATGAATAATTCATAAATTAAAGTAGAAGAAATTAGGTACCCATAAATGAACATATTTAAAAGATTTTTTACTTTTTTTATTCATGTATTCATGTATAGACCTTATTTTTTCTACTTGCAGTTTTCTTTTGCTTTGTTTTTCTTATGGCACGGCCACAGCAAGGCTTTAATTATTGAGATGGTACCGACAGACTCCCAATGCTTATTTAAAGAGAGCTGTACATTTCTGATTAGATGGTTCTCAAATGCACATGTTGGTCACCACCGTTGGCATTTTCACTCGTATGATATTTGAGAAAAATACAACTATGATTTGTCATGCTGCCATGTTCCTTTCTCTCTTCTTTTTCTTTTTTTTTTTCTTCGGGTCGGTAGGCCTTACATTGAATATACTGGCGAAATGGGTACTTTTTTCTATTTTTTTTTTCAAAATCCATAGCCTTTATAATTCACATAAAACTTACAGTTTCTACTATAGTTACTTCGAATATTTTCTGCTCGTTTTATGTGTTTTGTCACATAAAATATAAATATTTATACAAATCTAAAAATTAATAGATCCTGACATTCCAGGCATATCGTAATTTATTTCATAATATTCATGTGAGGTATATGTTTTCAGTTATTGGATATTAAAGAAAAAAATGGAATCAGTGAATAACTAGAAGGAAACGATATCTGAGAGAGAGAGAGAGAGAGAGAGAGAGAGAGAGAGAGAGAGAGAGAGAGAGAGAGAGAGAGAGAGAGAGATATTGGGGGGGGGGTGTCCTCAAAGCAGGCATATTGAAAGCGGCAGTTATATGGAAGATTCTCATTAAATCCATTTCTTGAAAACTGTATCCGTATTTTAGAAAAGGGAAAGTAAAACCTTTATGCCATCAGCATTTTCTAACAAAATCTCGGTGCTTACCTGGACGCATATGTATCCATACCCTCCTAAAGAAAACAAATATCAAACGAGATGAAGGGGGTTTAGTCCAGTAAAGTTATGGATAGACCTAGAACAGATTGCAACAGAGTTTATTTTTGTGGGGATGGGATCTCCCTATAGTCCAAAACCTTCAGAAGAAAAATCTAGGAAAATCTATGAGGGGGATCCATTTCAATAATTAATCTAAAAGTGTTTTATTTTAAAATTTAGAAGCAATATTTCATGGGGGTAAACAATTCATAATGAGAAATTTAAAACTTTATCGTTTACAATGCAATTTGTTTTCTATCAAAGAAGTCTTGATGCATTGAACAGAGCTTGTGGTATGTTGCAAATTTCATATTTGAAGATATCTCCTAGATTCTCAACAGCTTTGTGTGCTGTTGCATCTGTCAGCAGTCACTGGAAAAGTAAGTAAGGATTCACATGTATGAGCATTTCATCATCCTTTATGCCTGACTTTCTGTCCATTTTGACAACCTTGTTTGTCTTCTTAAAGGAATAATTACTGACATATTTTCTTTTCATT
>NC_090736.1:39337394-39347394 GCF_036898095.1 Palaemon carinicauda | reverse complement strand
CCGGTTTTTTACACAATAGTTAATCCCTGTAAGTTTCATTACTCTACGATTAAAATTGTGACCAGGAAGCTGTTCACACACACACACACATACTGACTCACACTCACAATCAAACAAGCAAACAAACAAACAGGGGCGAGAACATAACCCCCTCGCAACTTCGTTGGCGGAGGTATAAATAGGATTGTTAACCGCTTCGACTTTCAGCGGATCTTTTATATTACATACACAATCTCCTTTACAACCTAAAGAGCAATTGTCTGGTAAATATAAATATATATTTTTTCGGCCATGCACAGCTCACCCCATTCTCCGGGTAAGGGGTAAAGGGCGTAGTCATACCCTGGTGAGAGGGGGCGTGTGTGCGTGTCTATGCATATCTATCTAAATATTTAGCCGTCATGTGTGGCGGGTTATCGCACGCTAGCATAAGATACCATATGAAGGTAAGGGAAAATGACTTAGATTACAACTTAAATTTCCTCTATACATACGATGTATGTAAAGAGGAATAGAGCAAATAAGGTGATACTCAACAGGGAGAAGATCAACAAGATTGGTTATTATAGGATCGTAAATGCTTCAGGGAGAGCAGTTTACCAGTCGTAAGATAAATGAGCGTGTGGCCTGTAATGGCATTTGATAGGGAGCATTTTCAAAGAGAATAACTAAGTGAGAATTTGGAATCAATCAAGAGGAAAAGTATTATTTTTTACTTGAATATTTATTGGGTATGATCTGGTTAGCGTTGAATAAAAGGAAAAACTTTATATAACTTTGCACAAATATATTAAAGTACGCTATTTAGAGATTTTGTTATTACTGGAATTATAAGGCGTTGGTTATTATATGCTCATCCGTTATATTTTTTCCTTGAAATGTTACACTACTTCATCATTATTTTCAAAATCTTCAAATATACTACGTCCTTTAGAAACACAGTCTACGTCAAAAGATATTGAATAGTATATGTATGTATATATATATATATATATATATATATATATATATATATATATATATATATATATATATATATATATATATATATATATATATAAATATTTCAATCAACTTTTGTCTCCAAAAAAAAAATCGTCATTTTGTGTTAGTTAATCTCTGGCTTTACCGACACAGTATAAATTTCTGAAATGTCTCTTACGTATTTTTGCGATTTGGAAACAAAAAATGAAAATGATTGCACCTTCACCACAGATTCTGCACTAGAAAGCAATAGCCTCTTTCAGCCGAGAAAACTCAATAACTTTTCCTATAATGGTATTGGTAAGGGGTAATTTTTTGTGTCGGACAGCTAGATTATTTTCTTTCAAAAAATCAATTTCTTTCAATGAAAAGATCTGTAAGTATAAAATTCAACAGAGAAGGGGAACATTATATTTTCGGACTAATTATAAACTTAAGAAAGATGGATTTTTATGTCTGAGAAATAAGGACGTTTTTATCATTATTATTATTATTATTATTATTATTATTATTATTATTATTATTATTATTATTATTATTATTATTATTATTATTAGCTACCCTACGACACTAGTTGGAAAGGCAGGATGCTATAAGACCAAGGGCTCTAACGAGGAAAATTATCCCAGCGAGAAAAGGAAATATATAAACTACAGAAGTAATGAATGATGACTATAGAATATCTTAAGGTCGGTAACAACGTTAGAATATATCAGTTATATATAAGCTATGAAGAGAGATTTATGCCAGCCTGTTCAACATAAAAAGTTCGCAGCAAGTTTGAACTTTTGAGGGTTCACCGATTTAACTGCCTGATTAGGAATATCATTCCACAATCTGCTGCAATAATACTTTTAGAATAATGTGCAGAATTGAACCTTATAATGGAGAACAGACCATCCTTTGTATTCAGATCTTCCAAGACTATATCCCTATCATGGGATTCAGCAACTCCAGATGTATAGTACAATCAGGAAATGGAATTAAGGCAATGAGAGTAGCATCATCTGCATATGCAATGTATCTAGTATGAAAAGTAATGGGCCTAGGACACAACCCCGAGGAACAGCAGATATCACATACGTATACTTTATATGGTGCTCATCGTCAATAACTCTTTGCAATCTGTTACTTAGATATTCAATAATGATGTGAGAAAAGATCCACTTACTCCCAACTGTTTAAGTTTATTAGCACGGTCAAAGGCAGAGCTATAATCAAGGCCAATCATACGAACTTCCTTACCACAATTCAGGGGTTTTATAAAGCATTGGAGACTATAAGAAGGGCATCACTTGATCGTTCTGTCAGCAAACGTGGTCTTTTAACCTTCTGTCAGTCACGTAACAAAGAGAGAATCTGTAATAAATTTTAGGTTTTATCTGCAACGTAGGTCCTTTCATTTAGACCTTTACCGAATATTTTGTTATATATTCACTAATGGGGTTTAATTATTATAAGGAATGTTTATTGTAAAAAAAATCCCTGTGGGAGGAACAGATACCTGTAATGCGACGACTTTTATGATAGTAAAAGGCAATATAAGTGCAAGAATATTCTTAGCTGCTAACTCTACTTGTAGAATCGTCAGAATAGACTAGAACCCGGTGTATTATTTCGATTTGCATTGCAGATGATAATTTACCATTTAATGCTTTGATGATAATATTTGCAAAATTCATGTCCATTTCGCTATAACAATACCAAAGGATTCTTATTTATTTATTTATTTTTTTTTGCAGCATATAATTTGTAAAACCAGTAGAGACATCAGATTTGAGATAATTGTTGCGGATTTTTATTATTGAAGGCAAAGAATCACTGTTGAAATAAGGCCATGCTCTCTCTCTCTCTCTCTCTCCTCTCTCTCTCTCTCTCTCTCTCTCTCTCTCTCTCTCTCTCTCTCTCTCTCTCTCTCTCTCTCTCTCTATATATATATATATATATATATATATATATATATATATATATATATATATATATATATATATATATACATATATATATATTCAAATAAGCCATATATATTTTTGATATATTAATGTCTGGATTCTCTTAACGACCTCGGGATCAGAGCCCCAGGCGAAATCACACAAAGACAAGAGCTTGGCTCCAGCCGGGAATCGAACCCTGGTCGGCAAGCTTATATAGACAGTGACTAACCCATTTGGCCACGAAGAAAGATAAAAGTCAATGACAATTCTACTATACTTATACGTAAAAATGTGCAAAATTTATCATTAATTGAATGCCAAGTAACAAACTACCAATTAGCTACGATGGTGAAGATGGGTTGATTTCAATTCTAAGTACAAAATACCTGAATTCGACAGGTATAAGTATAGTAGAATTGTCATTGACTTTTATCTTTCTTCGTGGCCGAATGGGATAGTCACTGTCTATATAAGCTTGCCGACCAGGGTTCGATTCCCGGCTGGAGCCAAGCTCTTGTCTTTGTGTGATTTCGGCTGGGGCTCTGATCCCGAGGTCGTTAAGAGAATCCAGACATTAATATATCAAAAATATATATGGCTTATTTGAATATGAAAAACACGTAAAAATGTGCAAAATTTATCATATATATATATATATATAAATATATATATATATATATATATATATATATATATATATATATATATATATATATTATATATATATATTACATGTATATATATAAATATATATATATATATATATATATATATATATATATATATATATATATATATATATATATATGTGTGTGTGTGTGTGTGTGTGCGTATGCACAATTTTATATATATATATATATATATATATATATATATATATATATATATATATATATATATATGTATGTATATGTATACATTATATATATATATATATATATATATATATATATATGTATATACATATCATAGATATATATATATATATATATATATATATATATATATATATTGTATATATATTATATATATATATATATATATATATATATATATATATATATATATATATATATATATATATTGTATATAGATGTATAATATATATATATATATATATATATATATATATATATATATATATATATACATATATATATATATATATATATATATATATATATATAATATAAATATACATACTGTACATATATATATATATATATATATATATATATATATATATATACATATACATATATATATATATATATATATATATATATATATGCGTGTGCGTTTGTGTGTGTATATACTATACATTAGTATGAAGCCGTATTATATCCCATCATAAATTTCCAAAATCCTGTTTTTAACTAGTAACAAAAAAATTCCTCACAACGTGAATAATAATTTCTTCATTACACATGAACTGCGCTGTAAAGAAACGGATTTGATAATGATCTTATAATCCTCATAGAAGCATAATATTTTTCTTTTTATTAAGAAAATGTTTTTGAAGTAAAATCAATCATTTAGTAATACAGATCACTGATAGTAATCTATTGTGTATTACTTGGCACCCCCCCCCCCCAAGGAAAAATAATAAGAATTGTAATCTGCCTATATCGGTATTTAGGTTGTACTTTAGAGAGAGAGAGAGAGAGAGAGAGAGAGAGAGAGAGAGAGAGAGAGAGAGAGAGAGAGAGAGAGAGAGTTGGTATTTGATTTTGAGAATTATGGGAACATAAATGGTGGTCTACCCTTAAATCTGAACCCTTTGGTGTAGATGTAACTGATTACCGCCCAATTTCCATAACTCCCATATTATCTAAAGTTTTTGAACGTCTTCTGGCAAAACGTCTTAATATGTTTGCTGTACAAAAATATCTTGATTGTGGTCATGAAGTTCATATATAATTGGCCTTGATTTTAGTGCTGCCTTTGACCGTGTTAATCATGAGGCCCTTGTTTTCAAACTAAAACAGTTGGGAGTGGGTTGGTCGTTTCTTAGCATTATTATTGAATTTTTAAGTAATAGATCTCAAAGAGTTGTTGTTGATGGGGACCATAGTGAGTGTAGGAATGTGATATCTGGTGTTCCACAGGGCAGTGTTCTTGGCCCATTACTTTTCATATTATATACACATAACGTGTGGTTCGGTCTAGAAAACAAGCTTGTTGCCTATGCAGATGATGCTACTCTCTTTGCATTAATTCCATCCGCTGAATGTCGATATGGGGTTGCTGAATCCCTAATAGAGATCTGGCTAAAATTAGTGCATGGTGCAAATTATGGGGTATCAAGCTGGATCCTAACAAAACTCAAAGTATGATTGTAAGTAGGTCAAGGACATTGGCTCCTTAACATCCGGATCTCAGTAATGTTTCTTTAACTTTGTATGACTGTTTTAAAATTTTAGTAGTGATTCTCGACAGCAAATTTACTTTTGAGAAACGTTAGGTCTATGTCTTCTTCAATTGCACAAAAAAATTGGCTTATTGAGAAAGTCTTTCAAGATTTTCGGTGATCAATCTATTCTGTAGAAGTGTTTTAATTCTTTCATTCTACCTTGTCTCGATTATTGTTTTCCTGTCTGGCCTTCAGCTGTTCATTTTCATCTTAATTTGTTGGACAGAAACTTACGGTTTATTAAATTTCTTATTTCTGATCTAGATATTAATCTTTGGCACCGTCGTTTAATTAGTTCCTTATCCATGTTGCATAAGATTTTTCATAACTCTGACCATCCTTTACATTCAGATGTTCCTGGACAATTTCATCCTGTTCGTAATTCTATGCAAGCAGTTAATTCTAATAGCTAGGCCTTCTCCATCATGACGCTCAATACTACACAGTATTCTAGAAGTTTTATTCCAGCTGTGACCAAGTTGTGGAATAATCTTCCTAATCGGGTAGTTGAATCAGTAGAACTTCAAAAGTTCAAAGTTGCAGCAAATGTTTTTTTATGTTGAACAGGCTGACATAAATCTTTTTATAGTTTATATATGACATATCTGTCTTGACGTTGTTACTATTCTTAGAATGATTTATTGTTAATTTGTTCTCATCATTTATTTAATTCCTTATTTCCTTTCTCACTGGGATATTTTTCCCTATTGGAGCCCTTGGGCTTATAGCCCCTTGCTTTTCCAACTAGGGTTGTAGCTTAGCAAATAATAATAATAATAATAGTAATAATAATAATAATAATAATAATAATAATAATAATAATAATGAGATGAAACTCTCTCTTATTTTCTTAATAACAAAAGAAAGAAATTGTTCATATCCAAGTCACCTCCGGTGACAATTTGCTTTTATATAATTCTAACATGATTCTAATTTTAATGATACCTGACTGACTATCATCTAAGAAACTTTCCTCTTATCAATATGTATATCTTTCCAAATGCAAAGGAAGTTGAATTTACATGCTTTATATTTTAACGTCCTCTATAGTCACTTAATGGAAGGCCAAGATGATCTCTCTCTCTCTCTCTCTCTCTCTCTCTCTCTCTCTCTCTCTCTCTCTCTCTCTCTCTCTCTCTCTCTCTCTCTCTCTCTCTCAGTAAATATTAATGAAGTCGTATTTAAGTCATTCCAATCACCATTTGCACCATTACAATAATTTAGTAACTAATGAAATATCCAATTACTCACCATTACCAAAGATATTTAACTAAACCTTGATTTGATACTTTCATTGAATAATTACTAATGCCAGACTAAGAGAAGAAGTAGAAATAGGTAAAGAGCAGATGGGATTATTGAAGGGGAGGGGAACAACAGAAGGTGTATTTTGTCTTAGGCAACTGATGGAGAAATTCCGGGAAAAGCAAAGAGACCTCCATATGGTATTCATTGACCTTGAAAAGGCTTATGACCGAGTCCCAAGACAAGAGGTATGGAGGAGTATGAGGGAGAGGAGCAAGGTCTATAGAATACAAGGTCTACCCATCAGCGACCCAAAATTTGTCTTCTACTGGGCAGACTACCCATGCGGAGATTAATGACGTCACACCGTACCATGCTCTGATTTACCAGACTTTGTTTTCCAGTATCTACAGTTAGTTTACAAGGAATCTGGTGTTATTATTCAGTGTGAAGCTATTCCGCTTCCCAATTAACTATTTGTTGAGTCCCATTTGCAGAGTGGTTGAATTAATTACTATTGGTTAAAATGCCTTGTTACTGTGTTGTATATGGGATGAAGGAGGAACTCTTCACAGTTTTGCCAAGCACGTGGAAACTAGAAAGCTGTGGATAAATTCATGAAAAAGGAAGGACCCTTTCAACCGTGATAATGCAATCATATGTAGTTTACATTTTGAACCTGATGCATTTGAAAGAAACCTGAAATATGAATTGCTTGGAGAGTCAATGCCAAAAAACCAACTACGATTAAAGGAAGGATCAATTCCAACATTATCATTACCTCTATCACAAGGTAAGGTTCAAAACTGAAATATATTTTTGGTAAACGATATGTATTAGTTTATAGATATGAAAACTAACAATGTATCGGTATATTTTTAACAAACTCATAAACACTCGATCCAATTTTTAATTTTGACAAATATATGGCAATGCATTTCTATATCTTTTGTTTTGAAGTGGAGTAGATATTGTAAATGATAAAAGTGAATGCTAATTTTGTTATGTCTATCAGTATCAAAGAAGCAAGTTCCGTATGACTCAAAGATGTCCAGTAATGCCTATGGGTTGGACTTAGAAAATCAGAATAAAATTATCAAATGCATGACACAGAGAGTAAAATCAATAAAGGTAATTGGAAGTAAAAGTCTTTACCCATTCCAAAAAGGAGTGACAATTTCATGGGAATCTTTGCCCAAATTGTTAGAGATGATAAAAAATAAATTCAATATATCATATATACTGGCATACAGACTGAATCAAGATGGACTGGAACATTTCCTTGCTTGCCTGCAACAAATGGGAGCCTTTTATCAGCACCCAACTTCAGTTGCCGTTAAATATCGCTTTAGCTCTCATCTTTTAGAGAAGGATAATGATCTCATGGGTCGAAATGTAATACAGAAACCAAAAGAAAAGTAGGTAACTTTACAGCTGGAACCTTTTCTTTTCTTAGTAATGAAACTTCCTCTCAAGATAAAGACGACGAATCGCTACAACGTAAGCTAAGTCTCTCCGCGATGATATTTTGTTTGCCGGATGAATGTAACGATGAAGAAAAAGATAATGATGTTACAGAAAGTGTAAGGGAAGTTGTTAACTAGTGAAGTGATCAAAAGAATTTTTTGACTAAATCAAGACTATGGAAAACATGTTCATATGTTATCATGTGGAAAAAAGTTTAAAACCTGGTAAAGGAACAGTAAAAAATTTAGCAGCAGAAATTACAAATGTAATGGGGTTGCCACTAGAATTAGTTACTTATTTTGTTCGTTGTCGGACATTCTTGAGAATAAGAATATCAAATAGGGAAACAACTTCCACAAGGAAAATTATGAATAAAGTTAAAAGGTTGTAAAGTGTAATAATCAGGATTTTTTAAGTTTAAGTTTATTTGTGCAACCATATTTGTATAGAATTTTCTAAATGTATTTTTTAGTAAATAATTAGTATAAAGTATTTTTTTCATGTATGCATGCACGTTGCTTATTTGTATATTTACTGACTGATATAAAGAGTTTTAATATTTGTTCTTTCCTGATATGCATCTTTTTATACCATTTTTTTTTCAAAACTTTCTCATAAGAAGTATTTTATCATGAAATCCAGTCATCAAAATATCTTGAAATGTTATATTTTCTGAAATAGTAATGTTATTCTTAACTGGATAAGAAAGAATAGTGATCTTTTGCAAAATAAGTTCTGACTGAAAGGTGTTCTTTCGCCGGCCAGTGGTGCTTACTGACGTCACAAAACTTATCCCCCTTTAACGTTTACCCCTCTAATCCCTACTCACCCCCATTTTACCTGCGCGTGGGTTAACCTGGTACTGTATAGACCTTGACTTACTCCATCATTGGTTCGAACCCCTCAAATTCACGCTCTACAATGCATTCAAGTCAAAGTTTCCTACATGCAGAATTGAGGTTTCCCTTGGGGATTTCTTTCTAGGCTTTAACAATTATTTTGAGGTAGCTGACAATGTGGAAAGCTAGGATGGTAAGCTTGGTACCTTCGGTGACCTTGAAATTTCTCTAGAACATTGCTGTCATATAGAGTTCTGTTATATTTGAATATTACTTGCTGATCTATGGACTAGAAAAATGGAGTGGTGTTAGACGCCAGGAACTTGATCTTGATGAATTTGAATTCTTGCATCAAGAGGTCTTCAATGGCTGGAGGATGGGCAGGAGCATTGTCCTCAAGCAACTAGGCTTGGAAGGGGAGATTCTTCTTCAAAGGGTACTTTTTGACCCAATCCACAAATAAAATGCAAACCATGTTGTTTGACCTCTACATGACACTAAGCTGCCCCTTCTTCACCTTGTACTTTTTAAATGCTCGTGTATACTCCAAATGATAACCAAAGCCGGATTGATTTTGAAATCTCATTGGCATTAGCACACAACATCAGGGTTAGACAGTATTTCATGTGTTTGAGACCAGAAATTGTCTTCTCATCTCTAGTAATGAAGGTCCTCCTAGGTATCTTTAAAAAAAAAAAAAAAAAAAAAAAAAAAAAAAAAAAAAAACTGGTCTCCTCACAATTAAAAGCTTGCTGCGGCATGTAAGACTCAGAATCCATGAACCTTTCAAATTCTACAACGAATGTCTCTGCTACCTTGACATTGGAGCTCACAGCCTCACCATTTCTCAAAACACTATGGATGCCTTTTTTTCACTTGAAGTTTTCAAACCAGCCGTGGCTTGCTTTTAATGTTCCTTTTTCTTGGTGTGCAGACTTGCCTGGCTTATTTTTTAAAAGGTCAGAATACAAAAATTCTACATTTTCACAAATTATGTTTCTGGTTATTGTATCTCCTGCTAACTGCTTCTTTTTATATCCATATGCGAAAAAGTTGTTGGCGTTACTTAGAATACACGGCCGTTGTTTTGTCAAATTAAGCACCCTTTTTGCAGCAAC
>NC_090736.1:39319894-39322394 GCF_036898095.1 Palaemon carinicauda | reverse complement strand
CTTTGTGAATATTTCATATATTACGGAGAGTAAACTTATTGGGCGGTAATTTTCAGGTCCTTTGTGTCTCCCTTTTTGTGAATTTTATCATAAAAAGGTTTTTCCAAACTGTAAGTATTGAATATTTTTTCTGACATGTGTATAGTTCATATGGTTTTACTACTATGAAATCTCCTCCATCTATTATTAAATAAGTTGTTAGGCCATCTTCGGCTGCTTTGGCTCTTCTCATGCCTTTTAATGTTTTCTTTACTTCAACTTTTACGTTTAGTATTAGCTCAGGTGTTTCATTACTTCTAGTGGAAATAGCTATTTCTTATATTACTATTGTATATTATTATATAAAAATCCTTTGTAATTTTTATCATTATTATTGATAATATTTGCATTTTCATTTTTTAAAGCAAACATTTGTTGGCACATTTTTCCGAGTTTTCTTTTCACCAATATGATGCTTCGTCCATTTTTTAGTGCTTCCTCAATTTTGGGTCTGTTTGTGTTGACGAATGTCTTGTAATATCAGTTTTCTTTTATCAGAGAAGCGTAATACAGTATATATATATATATATATATATATATATATATATATATATATATATATATATATATATTTATATATATATATATATATATATATATATATATATATATATATATATATATATATATATATATATTTATATATATATATATGCATATATATATATATATATATATATATATATATATATATATATATATATATATATATATATATATATATATATATATATATATATATATATATATACAGTATATATACATATATATATATATATATTTATATATATATATATATATATATATATATATATATATGTATATATGTATATATATATATATATATATATATATATATATATATATATATATATATATATTTATATATATATTGAGTGGGCCGGGGGGTCAGGGAAAACTCGATGGTAAGAGACTGATGTTTCACCAGGTAAATCCTGAACTGCAGGTAGCAGTCGGGTTCCGACTTCTTTTAGAGCTTTTGGTGGAATGGGTGGAAGCGAGGTTCCGACTTCTTTTAGAGCTTCTGGTGGAATGGTTGGAAGCGACCTGGCCTTTCATTTGAAGGGGCTAGGGTTCCATCACAGGTATGAGGTAGAAATTTATTTATATTTGAACACGATGGTGTGTTCATTTTAATCCATATTGACTCATTAGGGGTAATTCCAATTAAAAAGCTATAAATGGTGTCACCTAGTGGGCCGGGAAGTCGGTGAAAACTCGATGGTATGAGACTGATTTTTTACCAGGTAAATCCTGAACTGCAGGTAGCAGTTAGGTTACGACTTCTTCTAGAGGCTCTGGTGTCATGGTTGGAAGCGACCTGGCCTTTCATTTGAAGGGGCTAGGATTCGATCCCAAGTATGAGGTAGAAATTCATTTCTATTTGAACACGATATTGTGTTGATTTTCATCCATACATATATATATATATATATATATATATATATATATATATATATATATATATATATATATATACAGTATATATATATATATATATATATATATATATATATATATATATATATATATATTTATATATATATGTATATATATGTATGTATATATATATATATAAATATGCATTTATATATATATATATATATATATATATATATATATATATATATATATATATATATATATATATATATGTATGTGAGTGTATTTTTACACACACACACACACACATATATACATATATATATATATATATATATATATATATATATATATATATATATATATATATATATATATATATATATGTGTGTGTGTGTGTGTGTGTGTGCGTGTGTGTGTGTAAGTGAGTGTATTTATACAGACACACACACACACGCACATATATATATATATATATATATATATATATATATATATATATATATATATATATATATATATATATATATATATTTATTACATTTCTCCGATAAGATATTTGTTTCGAACCTCAAAAACTTTCCCTTTTCGACTTCTTTATCCTCTCGTTGGTGAGAGAATGACCGTCACTCTTCTTCTCCCTTTTCCTCCTTTCCTCTGGTGTTCCTTTCCTTTATCTCAGCCGGAGTATTTTAAGTCTCTTGATCGCTCTTATTTCCTGCATTATGAATGCAGCTTCCCCTACCTCAAACCCTACCCCCCTCTCACTTCACCAGAGAATAGTGTGTGAGAGAATGTGAGAGTCTGTGTTTCACTCCCTTTATGCTTTGTTTTCCGCTTTTTTTTAGATGTTAGGTTTAGATTTATTGTTTTTTAGTTTGATTTTTTGTTTTTATCTCATCATTTTGCAATTTTCAATGTCATATCTCTTTCCTCACTTCATTTTAGTTCCTATTTTCTGAATGTGTGAAGAAAAGATTTCAATTTTCATATCACTTTCTTCATTACTGCTAGGTCTGGGATTTGTATTTGTTATAATGGAAAGAATATGATGGTT
>NC_090736.1:39312394-39314894 GCF_036898095.1 Palaemon carinicauda | reverse complement strand
TTTAGCAAAGAATACATTTGTAAAAGTATTAGCACTATCAGTAAATCCCTCAATAAGCTTGAGTCTATCGAACATCAAGTAACTAAAACTCCCTCAAAAATACTTAATTTTTATCTGATGTAATGAAATCCTTTTGTCACTCAACTCCAACACAGTTCTTAAACCTGCATATTATATTCTTAGTTCACCGTCTCAGACACCCACTACGGTTAAGGAAACCTGCCATACCTTAACTAGGAGAGTGGGCTCCACAGGAAATTCAAACATTCAATTTCGCCAATAAATTTTAGATATTATGAGATTTTTAATTCCTAACAATATTTTTGTTTAACACGAGCGTCGTAAATTTGATAAATATTTCGTCTGTGGGTTTTAACCACGTAGATAATGTTTATTCATTAACTTTTCTTCTTTGCTGAATAAAAATGAAAGTAGGTTACGTATTTTTAGATTCTGACCTCTGGCAATTAGCTTGTTCGTTTCTTTTTTTCTTTTTTTTTCAACTTTATGGCATTTATTTGCCAGGCACTATAGGTATTAAAGAAAAAAATAGTGTTATGTATATAAAATTACCTTTTCCTCGAAGGATTCTCCTGCCTCAATAGTCTTTTATTTGCTCGAACAGACCATAAAATATTTCTGTCTGAAATATTAAAAAGCAGTTTACGCATTGAAAATCAAAATGTTACGTTTTATTTAATAAATAAAACTCACGTGGAACTATTATTATTATTATTATTATTATTATTATTATTATTATTATTATTATTATTATTATTATTATTATTATTATTATTATTATTAAATACTTTTATTGATAATAATTATTAACTTTTATTAATATTATTAATATTATTTTTATTATTGATTATTATTATTAATATTATTAATATTATCAATTATCATCATCATCATCATCATCATCATTATCAGGAACACACAGGCTTATGGAAGGCCATGGCATTCCAGAAACACCTTAAAACACAAAAAAATTCCTATGTAAATAAATCGATGTAGAAATCATAACTGGAACTGCCTTTTCTATAACGGCGAATCAACCTATGTTATTAGCAAGGGGTCTCTTTTCCAGTGAATTTCGTCGAAAACCTTAGACACAGAAGAAAAAGACATTCAGAAAAAGTATGGATTAGGACCGTGAAATAAACTGGATTGTGCCTCAATGAACGAGTTAGGTATGGGGTGTTGTTCATGTAAATCATGGATTCTTCTGTAGAAAACATTGAGATATCAATTATCATTATTGCTAAATATGCTTCTTTCTTGACTATTTTAATGGATCTGTCTTTTATAAGCAAGTCTTTTAAGCTGAAAATATCTCTTTCTTAAAAAAATTTCTCTCTTTTGATATAGGTAAGTCTTTTAATCTGGAAATTCCTTTTTCTTATTAAAATTTCTCTCTTTTGATATAGGTAAGTCTTTTAATCTGAAAATGCCTTTTTCTTAACATTTCTCTCTTTTGATATAGGTAAGTCTTTTAATCTGGAAATTCCTTTTTCTTATCAAAATTTCTCTCTTTTGATATAGGTAAGTCTTTTAATCTGAAAATGCCTTTTTCTTAACAACATTTCTCTCTTTTGATATAGGTAAGTCTTTTAATCTAGAAATTCCTTTTTCTTATCAAAATTTCTCTCTTTTGATATAGGTAAGTCTTTTAATCTGAAAATGCCTTTTTCTTAACAACATTTCTGTCTTTTGATATAAGTAAGTCTTTTAGTCTGGAAATGCCGTTTTCTTAACAACATTTCTTTCTTTTGATATAAGTAGCCTTTTGGGTTAAATTGGTATCGTCAAAGCAGGTCTTACAAGTAAGTAGGAATATTGATATAGTGGTGGTTTTAGCTGTCTTCAGAAAATATATAGAGGGTAGTCTAATCTATTGGTATATTTAAAATAGAACAATATTAGAGTAGTTTAAATTTTCATATTTCTTTTATATAGTTTATTCTTTACCTCTCTGGTTATTTACTGCACTGTGTTCCTTTCTTATTGGGGCTTCTGTACTGGTAGCATTTTGTTTTCCGAACTAGGATTGTAGCGAGATTGTAGTAATGCTAATTATAGTAATAATAAAAACCAAGCAAAATTTTCCATTTTTTTTCCGTTTGATAAAGATAGTCTAAGAATACTGAATCCGACGTTTAGACGACTCACACCTTTGTTATATATTCAGGTATGCAGTATCAGGGTAAAACTGGTCTTTTTTTCACTTTCGTCCTTTATTCCGGTGTGCATATAATAGCCTATATAAAGAAAATATATTGATTTTAGCATTTTGAAAAGCTAAAACTCTTAAAGGACCTAAAGAAGGCGAGGAAATTAGTGGTAAGGTAAGAAATTGCATCAATGGTGCAGTAAAGTTTAAGTTTCCAGTTAAAAGAATTTTTCTCTTATTTAATTGGATATAAAGGTTAATTAACGCTGGAGAGAGAAGTGCACAAAAATGGTCGTAAATGGCTCTTCAAATGGATACATAATGACA
>NC_090736.1:39267394-39292394 GCF_036898095.1 Palaemon carinicauda | reverse complement strand
ATGACACTTATGTTGCCTGAAGCTTTAGTGCGGTGCT
This sequence comes from Palaemon carinicauda, assembly GCF_036898095.1. NCBI lineage: Eukaryota > Metazoa > Arthropoda > Malacostraca > Decapoda > Palaemonidae > Palaemon > Palaemon carinicauda. The sequence continues at coordinate 39,292,357 of NC_090736.1, read as the reverse complement.
TTGATAAGAAGTTAATGCCTGCAAGTACGGAATTGGATGTCTATAAACAGATAAAGAAACACATGTCCAAGTGTCCAGATCTCGATCCCGTGTTAACTCAAGTTTTTGCTAAGAATGAAACAAAACCACAAACAGTGAACGTAATTAACAATCCAGTAGCGGGAGTGACGTGTTACAACTGCAAACGTCAAGGTCACATAAGCGCAGACTGTAGAACGAAATTTTGTTCGGTTCACAACACAGCATCACATTCTTATAGTCAATGTTACGCGCGTAAGACACAACAATATCCTAGAAATACACAGTCAATTCCACAGTCAGTTCCATATGGAAATAAAAAGAAAAATCCTCATTTTAACAATAAGAAGAAACAACAAAATGTCAATGCAGTTCAGAGTCCGAAACAAACAAACACTTCTTCAAATATCGCTGAGCCTGGGCCGTCAAATCAGACCTCGCAAAGTCAGCCTAATTTTCAGAATGTGCAGAGCAAAGCAAATACCACATAGTTAACTCTAGAGGGGAAGAGAGTGATGTTGGGTCAAGGTCATTTATGTCAACATCAATAGTATTGAATAATCAATTTAATGTTTTATCAGATAATTGTGAGACAATAGATTTTCCTATGAAACACACGGCCGAATTAAGTAAAACAGTGCATGCTCCCGTAGATTTGCAACGAATTCATACAATAATAAGCCATAATGAGTTACGGCCAACCTTATATGCTGTAAATTTAGAACACAAATCCTTTACGTTATTTTTTGACTCTGGTAGTCCACGTAATATTATGGATTTGAAGACGCATCATTTGTTGTTTTCGAACTTTCCGATTGAAAAATCAGGAATTAGACTTTCAGGTATAGGAAATAATGAATTAAACGTCATAGGCATAACTCATATTCAGTTCAGAGTCGGTAATCGCACGTTTGCCGATACATTTGTTGTAGTGAAAAACATTAATATGTATACAGCTGTAATTATAGGATACCCATCTATGGGAAATCAAAACATTATCTTAGCTCCTGCCAAGCACGGCGTGTATATCAAAGGGAAATTCTATAAGTCTTCTAATACTTTAAAGTCAGTTTTGGATAAAAAGGAGACGACAAATGTAACCGTAACGTACGTTGAAGAACCAATAACTTGTCTCACTAATAAAGAAATAATATACGCGACCCAGCAGAATTCTCGTTCACCCGTAATATCATCTTGCACGCAATATATCGAACCAAACATACCTTCGAATTTAATAGTGCAAATAAAGAAAACACTACCGAGATCTGAAATATTAATCCTTTCCGATACTTTGAAAACTAACGGATTGTCTGTCACACAAGCTATTTATACAGTAGGCTCACATCAGCAATGTAATATCGAAGTCTGTAATCATTTAAATAACACTTTAGTAATTCACAAAAATCAACATATCTTGGATGTAGAAGTTTATAAACATCGTATTCTTACCGTTGCTGAAATCAATCACTCTCAATCAGTTGCGGATGAATCCCTTTTGCGATCTATTAAAAATAAAATCAGTAAGGACATTCAAGACGAAGAAATTCAGCAGAAAATTTTTGAACTTTTAAATAAATATACAGATGTCTTTTCCACTACGGATGGATCCTTAGGAAAAACAGATGTGATCGAGCATCAAATAAGGTTAAAAGACAAGAAAAAAATTATATATGTACCCTCGTACAGACTCCCTATGAAATTCCAGAATGAAATAAATGATGAAGTAGGTAAAATGTTAGAGGAAGGAGTCATTAGAAAATCAAATAGCCCTTATAATTTTCCTTTAATAGTTGTACCGAAAAAAGATCGAACATGGCGTATCTGCGTCGACTTTCGTCGTCTAAACGAAGAAACGATCCCTGATCGATTCCCAGTGCCATGTACTGACGATATTTTGTCTTTGTTAGGTCAGAATAAATATTTTACCAGTTTGGACTTACTTAAAGGCTTTCACCAGATATCATTAGAAGAAGATAGTATCCCATACACAGCCTTCAGCACAGCCAGGGGACATTATGAATTTTTACGGATGCCTTTTGGTTTACGTTGTGCTCCTATAACATTTACAAGAATGATTAACATAGTGTTTGGAGACTTGTTAGGGGATATATTGCATGCCTATATGGATGATCTTGTAATCTTTTCCAACACCTTAGAAGAACATCTACGTAAGTTAGAACTAGTACTACAGAGATTAAGACAACATAACTTAAGGGTAAAGATTAGTAAGTGTGAATTTTTCAAAACAGAATTAATATATTTGGGTTTCATGGTGTCAAGCCAAGGTCTTAAAGTAGTCCATGATAAGGTGTCGGCTATACGTAATTTTCCCATACCTACTAATGTCAAGGGAATACAGCAATTTCTGGGTTGTAGTGGATATTACAGGCGTTTTATACGCAACTATTCAATAATAGCCGCTCCTTTAACTGATCTTACGAAGAAGGGCGTAGATTTCATATGGTCTGAGCAACATCAACAGGCGTTTAATACTTTGAAAGATGAACTGTGTAGTTCTCCTATCTTAAAATTTCCTGACTTCGGTAAGGAATTCTTCATTGCAACAGACGCCTCAGACTTAGGAGTAGGAGGGGTATTGCTTCAGCAATATGATAAACAGTTTTTCCCGATAGCTTTTTATTCTCGAAAATTGAGAACTTCCGAAAGTAAGTATGCAGTAATAGACAAGGAAGGACTAGCTATTGTTAATTTGCTAGTGCATTTTAAGTTCATAATTTACGGTTATCCCGTTAAGGTTCTTACTGACCATAAACCACTAACAGAGTTCTTTAAAGGCTTCAATCACAGCCCTAAACAAACTCGGTGGCATTTAATCATTCAAGATTTTGGCGCAAGAATCGGGTATTTACCTGGGAAAGCAAATATCATTGCGGATGCATTATCACGCAACCCCGTGTCATCTTTTACGGAGTCTTTAGCTGAATTAATAGATATATCAACATCCATGCCTATTGTAAAAACAATATCTGAACAAGAAGATTTAGGCTGGAGTGCTGAATTGCTACAGACTGAGCAAAGAAAAGATCAGAAAATAGAAACAATTATAAATGCTTTGAAAGGCAATCATAAAGAAAAAGAATATATAAAGTATAAGCAGCAGAATTATATAATCAAAGATAATATTCTGTGTAGGACTGTGACAAGGAAAATCCCGCAATACACCACATGTAACTAACGACCAGGTAGTAGTACCAAACTCACTTATTTCCACTGTCCTGAATTGGTTGCATTCAAATCCATTACATGGACACCCTGGGTTCTCATTAATGTCACAGAAAGCCAAATCATTGTTTTATTGGCATACAATGCTTACAGATATAAAAAGACACATAGCTAATTGTCGCACATGTCAGGAAAACAAAGGGCATACGAAAACACCTGTCAGCTTAGGAGCTTATCCTGTTCCCAATCAACCCTTTGAAAGAATACATTTAGATTTGTTAACAGGATTTTACGAGTCAGACAGAGGAAATAAGCACCTCTTAGTAATTATAGATGCTTTAACTCGATATACAGAACTAATAGCGCTTAAAACTAAAACTGCGATTGAATGCGCTAGGAAGTTTTACGAGTGTTACATTTGTAAACATGGAATTCCACACATGATAATCTCAGACTCGGGTGGTGAATTTAATAATCACTTTCTTACCTCATTGTGTGAATTCCTCAACATAAAGAAGATTAATACCATGATATATCACCCAGAGTCGAATGGGCTAGTGGAAAGAGCAAATAGGAAGATATTAAATATATTAAGGGTAACACTAGGGGGATCAGACCCCAACTGGGATATTGCAATACCGGCGGCACTGAGTACTCTGAATCATTCATATCATATATCAATTAAAATGTCACCGCATGAAGCATTGTATGGTACCCCAGTTAGAACACCTTTCCATGTATTAACGCCTACAACTAATCTATCAAATCCTTTAAAAGAATGTATAAATGCAAGTATAAGTCGATATGATATCCTTCGAAAGAATTTAGAAGAATCACAAATCATAATGAAAAGGAATCATGATAAAATAGCGAAACCAACTAAAACATACCGTGGGTGATAATATCTATATTCAAATCAATGTCAGAAAAGGGCTCAACTATAAACTAACACCTAAGTTTGAAGGCCCATTTAACATTTTGGAAACATTAACGGCCAATAGGTTTAGAATTCAAAACGTAGCCCAACCCACGGATGAGAGAATAGTACCATTGTCTCACATAAGAAATTAAAAAGAAAAGAGAGGAAAAGAAGTGAGGAAAAATTTTATTTTGTGTGACTAAAAGTTTTCTTTTTAATACAGGAGTAATTACATATGTTTTTTCTCGTTACAGGTTTCCAAGATGAATTTTTTGTTGTTGGGAGTGATATTGTTCGCTCAGACATTTTTCTCGTATGGGATGAGTTCTAAGACTAAGAATATATATTTTAAATATGGCAATATAGTTGAAAGACAAGAAGACATTTTTATTACATCAACCAACGTAATTGTCGAAGTGCATATGCAAGCAATTTTTCTTCAAGAGAATGATGTCACTAGCTTAAGAACCGCCATTTCAAGGTTTTCTGCATCATTGGATGAGTTGCATAGGAGACATTTTCATTTGACTACTAAGAGTTTGCTTGGATCAACATTAAAAGTTGCAGAGATGCTATCTGATGACTTGAAAAATAAGACTGGCGAGACAGGATCTTTGGCTTATGACCTTTTGATGTGGACTGTAGGACACGAACATAAAGAAAGACGGAATCCGTTCATTTATGCTGCATTAAGCATCTTTGGGTCTGTTGCAAGTTTAGGTTTAGGACTTTCCAATCGTCTTAAAATTAGTAATCAAAATAAGAAAATTGAGTTCTTGACTCATAAAGATGAATTGATTATGTCAGAACTAAGGGATCAGTTAGCTTCAATCAATAAAATTATGGATTTGTTAAATGAACATTCAGATAATATCGTTCAAATTATGGAAGTACAGGATTTGTTGGCAACATTAACGTATTATGATTCAAAGATAGATCACATACATAACAGAGTTGCACATTTCATTGAGAGATCCAAGGATTATGTAGAAGCTATCACGTTAGCAACTAAAGGTGTATTGTCGCCCCATTTGTTGCCTATACGTTACTTAAAATTAGTTCTGGAGAACGGAAGGGATAAACTAGGTTATGTTCCTTTGTTAGACGAACATAGGTTAGAATTTTATTACAGCCTAATTACAGTAAACGTAGATAATAACAAGATTAGGATTACAATTCCCTTTGATTCTTCTGATGCCTGGCAATCTTACAGGATATCACCATTTCCGACTTTCATGACGAATCACTCAAATCCAGTAATATCCAGTTTGACAGGACACGTATTGATTTCCCCAGACAAGGAAACATATACGATCATTAAAGACTTAAATCAATTAACTCACTGTTCAGACGCAATGGATAGAAAAATATGTACAGCTGACTCATTTGAATTCCGTAAAAACTTAATGGATTCATGCGAGTTAGGTATAGTGCTAGACGGTGCTCTCTCCCATACAAGTGAAAATTGTCTGGATAGACTTTATCCCTTTGACAATAAAGAATTCAATTGCAGACTAAATAATGGCTCGTGGATACGATACGACAAGGACGGCTTCAATGTATCATGCCCTGACGGATCCACATCCTTCAACCACATCTTCGTCGCAGCAGATGGCTGTATCGGGACTTCCCCGAATTCCATGGTGACTGGTCTACGGACAATCATCAGAGAACGAGCTTACTTCGCGAACTTCACGTGGACCTCTACAATGCCCGCACTTCCTCTCCCCTACAACGGAAGTGTGGCAAAGCGGTTGATGAAACTTACCGAAAAGGACCACCTGTCACCGACTTATAAAGAGATTCTTCACCCCATAATACTGGCTAGTTTGTGTGTAACGGTGATAATTTTTATCGCCGTGAACATCCTTGTTTGGCGTAGGTTACGGCACAGCAAGCAGCTACAAAGGAACGAGTTGTATAGCCCTGACAATACCCCCTACCTGATCCAGTTCAAAGCTGTATGAGTGGCCACCTCATTCGCTAAGGGAGTAATTTGTCAGGAAGATGTTTGTATGAAAAGCTGATTAGTACGCTAGTAATATGTAATTAAAGAAATTCTCTACATTTGCATTGTTAGAAATACATTTAAAATAACATTTATAAAAAACAAGTAAAATAAAAAGGATATAAATCATTTTTTTCTCTCGGCATCTAATAAAAGTATATAAGCCGGAATGTTAAAAAAAAAGAAAAGAGAAAAAAAAAGAAAATATATAATAAAAGATATAACAGAATCTATGGGCATCTAATAAAATATATCAGCCCTATATATAAATATATATATATATGTACGAAACCGTGGTACGTGTACGTACCAGGAATTCGTATTTGTGCACTAAAAATTGAGTATCTTGTTTCTGACAAAGGTAACAATTATTCTTTATCAAGTTACCGAATCATTTGTAAGTCAGAATTTGTTTTGTTTTTTGGTACCATGTAATCATTTGCTAGCAATGTACCATATATATGATCTTGGTTTTATCATGCATTTTTCTTTTTGCTTTGGTAATATCTTTTTTGTATGCATTATTGTTATTATTTTTTGATGTGCCTATTTGGACATTCGTCCTCAGTTGGTTATAGCTAATGTTAAACAAATAATAATACGTATGTCCAGTCACACCTAATAACCATGTTTCGGCTTGTTGTTAAATTTTTGTAAAAAAAATTGAGATAGCTGGCCGAGCTAATGTAATAGTTAGAATAGTAATATTACATGTTTAAAACAAATGACGTAATATGTCATGTTGGTTGGAAGAGCTAACCGTGAGATTTGCTGTAGTCGTTCAAATTGTAAGCAGGATGTATAATGCCAAATTGACATTCTTTCTTAACGTCAACACATTGTCTCCTCGTGTGAAAGTTTGTGACGTCACCGGATGCAGGTATCTTCCGATTCCGTCACTTGGCTAAATTAAAGCAAGCATACGATATTTGTGATATCGGTAATTTGTTCAGTTCATATCTAAACTTCACCAGAATTGGTCATGTGGACCAACACAGCTTCCTCCAGTGATGGAGATGTTTAACTCTGTTGTTTATTAAAAATAAAACTTAAAAACCATTAAGATGTATTCAGTAAACCATTTAAATACATCTGAAAACAACTCATACTCAAATGTGTGCTTAAGACAGTAGCACACCAATATATATATATATATATATATATATATATATATATATATATATATATATATATATATATATATATATATATATATATATATATATATATATATATAATTTGTCTAACATTGCAACGGAACTGTCTGAAACATTGCACTTCAGTGTTAAGGGAAGTAGAAAAAAAATATTTTTAGTCCCTGATAAGACCATCAAAAGATCATTTCTGAGGATATCCAGCAGAGACAAACTAGAATCCTGATGTCCCAGTTTAGGCTGAGGCTCTAATCTATGTCACGCATGATCTCTCTGGTAACGAGATCCGTAATGACTATGTAAATCTTTCGTGCTATTTGAAATAAAAAGCAACCTGGTATCTATAATCATTTATGGACAGCGGGGAATGCAATTTGGTGATATTTGGTCTCTGCAGAAATCTAAAGAGCATTATGAAGAAAGAAGATCTCCCAAAATTATTCAGGCTTTGCTGTGTATCTGAAAATAACTGTTTTAGTTCGGTAAAAGCTGGTTGTCGTCATTAATGCACGAAGCATTATAATTCTTATTAAACCATGATGAATATCACTCAAACTTTCGATATATATATATATATATATATATATATATATATATATATATATATATATATATATATATATATATATATATATATATATATATATATATATATAATGGATTTTGAGCGAAGCGAAAAATCTATTTTTGGGTGAGATGGCCATGTCGTCCTGATGGAAGTTCCTATAGGGTAGCTTCCTAGGGTATATTACAACTACGGCGATATTCCCAGAGAATTTACCTTAAGGTACCAGAATTCTAACTCCTGAAGCGAATATCCCTCGTGAAAGGGATATCGCGACATATCAGAGGACGTATTCTTGACACGCCACATGGCAATCTGCACCCCGAACAGAGATTTCGTATCGCAGGGGGCAATTGGCAAGAAACGAATTCGGGAAAGAAATAGGGGGAGCCGCTCCCAAGGCTCCTTATCTCCCGTTTCGTAAGCGTGCTTGGCGCCAATCCTGGCGCCATCTGTATTCCTTGTAGCGTACATGAGGTGCTACAGATACTGTATGTAGGGAGGGGTCCTACAGCCCTTTCTTAGAAAGGCAAGGGCGGGTCCATCAGGACGACATGGCCATCTCACCCAAAAATAGATTTTTCGCTTCGCTCAAAATCCGTTTTTTGGGCTCAAGCCATGTCGTCCTGATGGAAGTATACCAGAGCATTACTGTATCTGTGGATTCTCAGAACGTGCCGTACTCCCCGGAGGTAATTTTTCCCGGTCAACTAGACCTAGAGACCTAAGATGTTACCGTTATACATCTTTTCACCTAACTATAAACCATGTTAGAGCTTCCTGCCCCCTACAGGGAAGAGTCCTACTAGACTCTGGAAAAGTCTCGAAGAGTACATATACCTATGTATGAATACCAGGCAAGCTAATATAGTAGTCTCACCCTATATTAAGTAAAGCATTGTTTGTAAAGAACCACTGCGTCAATATGAAATATCGACCAGTTCTCCGCACAATACTTGTATTGGACAAAGGTTTATATCCGCATAGGAGGAAAACCAATGCAACATAGCTTGCATAAAGGAACAATTCTATTAGAATTATCCCAGATATGGTACATAGAAGGAATGCTCAATTATACCAATAAATTGACACAGGTGAAAGAGACGCAAGGTTCTCAAGAACCAGTTTATTGACAGACAATAAATAGCCAGGTTAACAACAATTATATATATATATATATATATATATATATATATATATATATATATATATATATATATATATATATATATATATATATATATATATATATATATATATATATAAGAAGAGGATAACCCAAAACATTAAGCATAAGTATAAGTATGATAGTAAACAGAACTTCTTTATCTGAAAGAAAAACATTAAATGCCACTTTTTAAGATACCGAGGTATCAAAGTCATAAAAGTCTGTATTACAAATCAATCACATTAGCGTTAGAAACGCTTTGCACACATGTCTGCACTTATGCTAGGTTCATCTTTGGAAATGGAACAGTTTATATTGGCAACTCAGTGCCCTCATTTAGTTTGTAGTACAGTATGTAACTACACACTCACCCTGGAATTAATCGTCCTAATTAAAACCACTGTTCCTCGCAGAGTTGAACAGTAGGGCTAACGACGCGACCCACTGCTACCACAGATCTCTTTAGTTCCTCTACTTGCTTCGCATAGTGGCGAAAGAACACTCTGGAAGATTTCCAGCCAGTGTATGAACGGAGATGTTCAAAATCCATACAATTAAAGAAATTTAAGGATGAGTTGATTCAGAGATAAATTTGAGCCTGATGTTTCTCCCCTGAATAGTTGACCACCCCTGAAGTCTGAAGTTCTATGAAGATAGACCTTTAGGCATTCTACTGGACATAGAGACGCATCTTCTTTCAGAGGGCAGATTCTTCAGGGACCCCACTTGTTGGTCGGTAACTCATTCTTGGCGAGAAACGTAGGATCCGGAAACCGGTTCAGTTCTCCCCCATCCAGGAACTGAACACGACCTGCCTCTCTCGAGAGGGCTACGATCTCACTAACCCTGGCCCCGGACGCGAGTGCAAATAGGAAAATAACTTTTTGTGTCAAATCCTTTAACGTACACTCTTCATTGCTCAACAGAGAAGCGAAATGAAGAACTTTGTCTGAAGACCATGAAATGGGCTTTGGAGGTGCTGAAGGTCTGAGCCTAGCGCAGGCTTTCGGAACTTTATTAAAGATCTCGTTACCTAGGTCGACCTGGAAGGCATATAGAATGGGTCTTGTCAAAGCAGACTTACATGCTGAAATCGTGTTAGCCGCCAACCCTTGACCATGGAGGTGGATGAAGAAAGATAAGCAGATGTCTGTCGAGATCTCCTGCGGATTCTTCGCCTTGACAAAAGGCCACCCATTTTCTCCAAGATGACTCATATTGCCTTCTAGTAGATTTGCACTTATATTCCTCTAGGAAGTCTATGTTGGCTTTCGAAATCCCGAAACGCTTTCTCACCGCTAGGGAGAGAAAATCATGAGCTGCAGGGTCCGGGTTTTCTGTAATGAAGCGCAGACAGTCGACTTCTGGACTCGCTGGGTCAGAACTGGATCTGGTAGCGGTACAAACTTCAGCTGTAGTTCCAATGCCAAGGGGAACCACACGCTGTTCGGCTACTTGTGGGCCACTATTGCCGCTACCCCCTTCGAAGGATCTCAGTTTGTTGAGGACCCTCAACAGAAGGTTGTGAGGAGGGAACAGATAAATCCTGGACCATCTGTTCCAGTCGAGGGACATCGCGTCCACTGCTTCCGCTAAGGGGTCCTCGTACGGGGACACATACAGGGGCAACTTCTTGTTGTCTTTCGTCGCAAAGAGGTCTATCTGCAGTTCTGGGACTTGAATCAGAATGAAGGAGAATGATCCTGCGTCTAAGGACCATTCCGACTCTATCGGTGTGAACCAGGATAGAGCGTCCGCTGTCACGTTGCGGACTCCTTGAAGGTGAACTGCCGACAGGTACCACTTCTTCTTTTCCGCCAATCGGAAAATGGCCAACATCCCCTGGTTGAGAGGTGGTGACCTCGATCCTTGTCGATTCAAGCATCTCATAACTACCTCGCTGTCCATCACCAACCTTATGTGGATCGAGTGACGCGGGGAGACTTTCTTTAAGGTAAGGAGCACTGCCATAGCTTCTAGAAAGTTTATGTGAAAGGTCTTGAATAGCTTGGACCAAGTCCCCTGAACTTTTTTCCGATGAGAGTGACCTCCCCATACCTCCTTTGAGGCGTCTGAGTGAATCGTCACCAACGGGGGAGGTGGCTGAAGAAGAACCGACTGCTTTAGATGTCTGGCTTGGGACCAAGGCCTGAGAAGAGTACGTAGCCGAAGCGGAACTGGCCTTCTCAGATCTCTTCGCGGGTTTGATGCATAACTTCTCCAAACTCCGGTTGCATCCTTTAGCTGTGCTCTTAGCACTGGGTCTGTCACTGAAGCAAACTGGAGAGAGCCCAGTACCCTCTCCTGTTCGCGTATTGATATCCTTTCGGAATCTAGAAGTCTCTTGACAGAACCCGCTATCTCCTTCCTTTTCTTCGCCGGGATGGAGAAACGGTGTGACAAAAGGTCCCAGTGGATTCCCAGCCACTGGAACTTTTGAGATGGAGAAAGTCGAGACTTTGTTCTGTTGATCTTGAAGCCTAGGTACTCTAGGAACTGGATCACTTGACTGGAAGCTTGCAAGCATTCTGTCTCGGATGCTGCCCACACCAACCAGTCGTCCAGGTAGGCTACTACCTGAATTCCCTTTAGGCGTAATTGTTTGAGAGCTGCGCTCGCAAGCTTCGTGAAAATCCTTGGGGCTATGTTTATCCCAAATGGCATGGCTCTGAAGGCGTATAGTCTTCGTTGTAGCCTGAACCCTAGGTAGGGGGAGAGTCGACGGCTGATTGGAATGTGCCAATAGGCGACTGACAAGTCTATAGAGACGGAATATGCCCTCTTGGGCAAAAAGGTCCTTATGTGTTGCAGTGTTAGCATTTTGAATTTGCAATTCACTATGAACTTGTTGAGTGGCGACAAGTCCAGAATGACTCTGAGCTTTTCCGAGTCTTTCTTGGGAACACAAAACAGCCTCCCTTGGAATTTGATGGACTTCACCTTTTGGATAACATTTTTCTCCAACAGTTCTTGAACGTACTCCTCCAAAACGGGGGTGGAGTATTGGAAAAACCGAAGGCACGGGGGTGGAGTGGTGTACCAGCTCCAGCCCAGTCCATTCTTGAGTAGGCTGTGGGCCCAGGGATCGAAGGTCCATCGATCCCAAAATTTCAGAAGTCTCCCTCCTACCGGTATCATCTCACTTGGACTGCCGTCCTGAGGTCTTGCCTCCCTGACCACGACCACCCCTGAATCCCCTTCCCCTTGAGGGGTGCCTAGACGAGCCTCTGGTTGCTCCTCTAGGCTTTGCTCGAAAGGAAGAAGACTGCCCTTCGAACGTTGGGGTGAATGCTGTGGACTGTGTCGACACAGCCTGGGGTATCCACTGAAAAGTGGTCGGGGTTTGTGCCACCATCTGGGGCACTGAAGGCAATGGCAATTGCAGTTGCTGTTGCTGTCTATAAGGCTTGGCTGGCCGAGACGGTAGCCTAGTCCTCATAGTCTTCCTCTTTGTTGAGGACCCTCATCCGGGGAAGACTTTCTTTTGATAGCCAGGCCCCACTTCTGGAGAAGGTTTCTATTCTCCAAGGTGGCCTTATCAACAACTTCCTTGACCAAGTCGGTAGGGAAAAGGTCTTTTCCCCAAATGTTGGAGGAGATTAGTTTCCTTGGCTCGTGCCTCACCGTAGCCGAGGTGAACACGAACTCCCTATAAGCTCTCCTTGCCTTGACGAAGCCATAAAGGTCCTTTGTCACTGTGGCCAGATGAGTCTTGGCCACCATCATGAACATTTCATGGACCTTGGGGTCACTTGCCATTGTCTCAAGAGTAGTCTGAAGAGACATTGAGGCAGCCAGTCTTTCTTTTGTCTCGAACTCTCTTCGTAAAAGAAAGTCAGACAGCTTAGGGACGTCCGGCAATATCAGCCTCCAACTTTCCAACTGAGAACGTAAGATGGACGTCCTTCCAGTCTTTGTGGTCCATAGGCAGGGCCAGCGACAAGGGTTTACACTCCTCCAGGGAGGGGCAAGGCTTGCCGGCCTCGACTGCTTTTAGTACAGCCGCAAACCCTTTCTGTAAAAAGGGGAAGGCTCTAGCAGGCGAGGACACAAAGGAAGGGAGCTTCTTGCTCAATGCAGCTACCTTTGAGTAAGAGAAGCCCCTCTCTTTCATCGAGGATGAAAGTAGAGCTTGAGCCTTAGCATGGTCCATCACTATGACCTCCTTCGGCTCTGTCTCCTCCTTTGAAGCTGGTTCCTTCCTCAGCCGGACATAACAGTCCGGATATAATGCCTTGCTGGGCCAGAATTCCACCTCCTCCAGGGGAACTGAGCCCAGCTTATCCGAGATGACGATCTTTCCAGTCGTCATCGGCATGTGCTCAGCATACCTCCATGGGTTAGCATCTGAGCAAAAGGGAAGGTCTTTCACATTGAGCTTTTTCTGGGACCCATGTGATTCTGCAAGGCACTGCATCCGCAGATCCATTGCCGCCGCCTTCTCCTGATTCTCCTTCTGCATTTATTGGATCATTCCAACGATAGAAGAGAGGGCCTGTCCCAGCTCTACTGGGAGACCGGCCGATGTTGAGGGAATAGGCTCCGGAATCTGAACCGGAGTAGCCGACACCTCATCGACCTCTTCCTCTACAATGTCTGGGGCTTGAACTTCATCCTGGGCTTCTGCCAGGAGGTCTTCCTCCAGACGCTCGTCCACGTCAGACATCCTGTCATCTAACTGGATGTCTTGCATCGCGACTGCGACTTCAGCATCCACCTGGATCTGAACTTGGGGGATCTCCTCTTGAGGCTGGGGAATCACTGCAACAGCTGATGCCTTAGGGAAAAGATACGCCCTCATCTTCTCACTTGGAAGATAAGGTCCAGAAGTGTTCTTTTGGAAGCCCCTTACCCAGGTACGAAGCTTCTCCCTTGCTATATCCCTTGATTCCGCCGTCCTAGGGGAATCAAAGGCCCCAGTAATCAGGTTAGTGCACACAGTACATACCTGAGGGTCCCAATACCGGAGATCATCCTTGGAGACAGCGCATGCTGCGTGTCTCCTACAAAACTCATGTCCGCAGATGTTCTTGCTGCGGACGTTGCAGAAAACACTTCCGCACTTCAGAGGGTCCTCCTGTAAGAGAAGAAATTTCCATGAGTATCAAGTGAAGTATGTATCACTGGATATGCATAGTATAGCATAACAATTCAGAAAGGAAAGACACACACTTGTGTTTCCCTCACAACCCATTGCTGTAGCCTTCCAGATAATAAAATCGAATGTTAATCTCTTCTAGAGTAACCAATGCAAAGTTTCCAGAGGAAACAGGTGGAGCTCACACCTAAGCAATGATTTTAAAATCCTGGATAATACACAGGAAAGAACTCACTTTCCTATCTGTAGGGCAACAGCAAAGGGCTGTGCAAGAAAACACAAAAGTGTTAGAACACACAGTGCTGTACCAAAACCCATACTATAGTTTTCTTCTTACAGTATCTGTTATACTGAAGAATACTCGTAACTAGCTTTAAAGTATACTACTTAACAGCTATAAGGCGGCAGAACGCTGGTTCAAATGCATGTGCCGGCCGCGGCACAGCCAATGTCGTTTGGCAATGACTGCTGACCGACCACTACACAAGGTAGTACCCGGCTGCCGGCCACACTCTTGGCGACCAGCAGACAAGGGCTGACATTAGCCGGCCGGCAGAGGTACAGGACCGATGCCAGCCGGCAGCAAAAGAACCAGAGGACTACAACTGCCCGGCTGCCGGCCTCATAGGCCGGCAGCCGGGTCGGGTACAGCACTAGAAGAAAACAGAATGGATGCCGGGATAAGAGTGTACACTACCTCAAAGCCCGGCAATCCGAAAGAGTGCATATAAGGAAGGGGAGAATCTAATTCAGGCTTCCTGACCAATGCCGTCTGTCTCAGCAGGCAGGCATGGATGAGGGACGAAGGGAGGTCTCAAAACAGAAGACCCTTGCCGGCCAGCAGCTCTGCCAGCCGGCAAGGGACTGAGTCAATTCCACATCCTAACCTATTCTAGGTCCAGATGTAGAATGACGTACAGTACTGTAATGGCTAAGCCATTACAGAGATAGAGGGGGAAGGGACAAAAGAGGGTCCTACCAACCTTGCTTTAGTGACGGATCACCCGCAGCCAAGAAACTCATCTTAGCCTAAGGGAGATCCAAGGGGGGAGGCCAGCAATACTTGCCAGCTCCCAGAGCACCAAAGCAAGGAAGGTGTTGCTACTCCCAGGGAAAGAAACTTATCCTCCCCCGAGAACAGCAACAAGGACTAGTCTGGTAGATCACAAAAGAAGGAATCATCTCGTACAGAAACCTTCGGTAGTGACCTAAGGAGGCTAAGCCTCCTATGTCTGTGTCAGGTCAGCGAGGGAGACTCTACCCCAAGCCAGACAAACACAGACTCAGACTAAAAAACTCTGTTGTTCTGTCCCTCTTTGAACCAGACTTACTGGAACAGGAAGGTACAGTAACACCCCAGTATAGTTTTATCGAAAATTAATTCAGATAAACCACTTAGGGATAAGCCCAAGGCTTGAACAGAGGGAAAGGGATTGCATACCTTCTCCGAAGAAAAGAAAGCAACCGGGGAGTATGAGAAAGTATACTAAGGCTCCATAAGCAACTTAGCCTAGGCACCAAGAGAATCGATTACCTAAATCACCGAAACTCACTCGTATACTATCTTGGAAATATTCCACATAATCTTAAATGTATAAAACATAGCCTAAAGCTTCAATAAAATTTTAATACACTCGGAAAAACCAAAATCATGCATGAAGTACTAGGACCAAACGACTAGGCTACATGGCCTAGCGTAGGCTAGAATTGGCGAATACTTCGCAAAAATAATACTAAAGCACGAAAGGAAATCTTATTTAACGCTAAATAGCTAAAATTTATTAAAGCAAAACAACCGGGAAGGTCGCTCTGACTAACTAAACTTATACCTAGCGAGCGACAGCGTCCATGACGCCTCCGGTAGGCTACGGCTCTTGTAACAAAGATTAAACCTTATTAATCACTAAAAAATTACCAAGAGCCTACATTTATACATAAAAGACATGGTACTCAACTTATCAGAGGCCGACGAAGTTGGGGAAGCCATGAAAAGTAGAATAAATCCAAGATTTCCGAGAAACACAGGAAAAAACACCGAGTTGTTAAGCTACGCAAAAAGGAATACAGATGGCGGCAGGATTGGCGCCAGGCACGCTTACGAAACGGGAGATAGGGAGCCCTGGGAGCGGCTCCCCCTTTTTCTTTCCTGAATTCGTTTCTTGCCAATTGCCCCCTGCGATACGAAATCTCTGTTAGGGGTGCAGATTGCCATGTGGCGTGTCAAGAATACGTCCTCTGATATGTCGCGATATCCTTTTCACGAGGGTTATTTGCTCCAGGAGTTAGAATTCTGGTACCTTAAGGTAAATTCTCTGGGAATATCGCCGTAGTTGTAATATCCCCTAGGAAGCTACCCTATAGGAACTTCCATCAGGACGACATGGCTTGAGCCCTCCCCCCCAAAAAAAAAAAATATATATATATATATATATATATATATATATATATATATATATATATATATATATATATATATATATATATATATTGAGGTGTGTGTATATGTATGTATGTATGTATTCGTGCATGCATATATACACAAGAGAGAGAGAGAGAGAGAGAGAGAGAGAGAGAGAGAGAGAGAGAGAGAGAGAGAGAGAGAAAGAAAATCACAACAGCTGATACATAATGACCATGAAATATGTATATAGGCATTCCTTGCTATAGTACAGAGACGCTGTACTATATATATATATATATATATATATATATATATATATATATATATATATATATATATATATATATATATATATGTGTGTGTGTTTGTGTGTGTGTGTGTGTGTACATACATACATACATACATACATACATATAGTGCACACACATATATGTATGTGTGCCTGCATGTATATATGTATGTATGTATGTGCATGTGTGGGTATATTCGTAGTTACGGGTATGTATTAGCATTAACAATACGATTGAACAAGTAAACCGTAATGCCTCGTGACACGTCTTTCTTTCTTACACTAACATTTGTGAAGAGATCTACATTAATATTCCACAACAGGAAGTAAGTCCTATCATAGCAAACAGCTACAAAGCCCTACAAATCTCCGACACGAGGAATTCATGTCCATATCCAGATCATCAGGTTTCACTGCATTGTCTCGATTTTTGTGGCGTAAACAACGAGAAACTCGTCGGTTGTAAATTCCAAGTTTACGACTTTGCCAAACATTACGTGCTCGTTCCAAGTTCGCAATTACGTAGCGCCAAGGCTGGCAGTGTTAACTGTTCTGGAGATTCTGGTATGGAAAAAAAATGGTTTATGAAGTCTGTTGTGCAATAAGATCTTAATTTTCCTAAGTTTTTGTAAATATGCTTTTCAAAGTAAAAGAAAAATGATGATAGGTTGCTGACGATTTTATGATTTGATTTTTTTCTCCAGCGGTTTTAACGTCGTTGCTATATTTTTTTTTCCAGTTGTTATAAGAAGCTGAAATTATATAAATAGTTTCATAAAAATGTCAATCACAATCCTCATTTTATTACAACAGCGAACGGAGACGACGAAAAAAGCACAAATAAATCAATCATATACAGATTTGATAAGATTACTTCTCATAAAAGATGTTTTCATTGACCAGTCGGTATTGCATTTGCTTAGTTGTATGAAGGCTGAACACAATGCTGGTTATTTGTGTCAGCCAAAATGTGTTTACTCACGCAAGGAATCTTAAATGGTAAATTAAACAACTCCAATTCCATATTTGAGGTCAAAGATTTCGATATCAGATACAGAATGACCAATAACAACTGTTGATTTCATTGTGAATTAGATTTTGTGAAACAGAATTTAAAATAGAGAAATTAGTATAGTATATAAAAGAATATAGATTAATAAAAAATAAATAGATTCATTAATAAGTGAATAGATTATTGAATGAATAGATAATGATACTTTGGTAATAAGTGAATGAATTCTCCATTTCAGTCGTAATAAAATCTTAAGCTTTGAAAATGCTTGCATATCACAAGTTTGTATATCTATCTATCAATGCAATTTTCCCCCAATTTTTGGTTATAGCTAACCAAAAAAAAAGAACCAAAGGGGATTTTTTCTTCTCTTTGCTCCTCCCAGCCTGGACGAAGGATTTAGCAGAGTTTAGTTGGTATTGCTGGAGCTGCCACAGCCTACCCTCCCCCATTATCTATCACAAATGAGGCTTCATACGCTGAATCCCCTACTACTGCTACCTCATCCGTCACCAAGGCGACCGGAGGAAGCAGCAGGGCTTATCGAAACTGCTTCACAATCGCTTGCCATTCATTCTTATTTCTAGCATGCTCTTTTGCCTCTCTCACATTTATCCATCTATCACCTAGACCTAGAGCTTCCTTCACTCCATCCATCCATCCAACCCTTAGCCTTCTTCTTGTATTTCTCCCATCAAGTCTCATATTCATCACCTTCTTCAGCAGACGGCCATTTTTCCATTCTGTCTACATGGTCAAACTACCTCAACACATTCATATCTACTCTGGCTGCTAGTTCATTACTTACACCAGTTCTCACCCTCACTACTGGGTTCTAATCCTATCTAATCGAGATACACCAGCCATACTCCTCAGACACTTCATCTCGAACACATTCAATTTCTGTCTCTCCATCACTTTCATTCCCCACAACTTCAATTCATACATCATAGTTGGTAGAATAATTTTCTCTTACAGAACTTTCTTTACATTTATTCCTAACCCTCTATTCTTTACCAATCCCTTCAATGCCCCGAACACTTTACATCCTTCATTTACTCTCTCATGTACATCTGCTTCCACTCCACCATTTCAGCAACAACACCTCAAGTACTTAAACTAATCTACTTCCTCAAGTAAGTCTCCATTCAACATGACATTCAACCTAGCACCACCCTCCCGTCTCGTGCATTTCATAATCTTACTCTTACACACATTAACTCGCAACTTCCTTGTCTTACACACCCTCCCAAACTCTGTCACTAATCGACCAGCTTTTCCTCCGAGTCTACAACAAATACTGTATCATCCACAAACAATGACTGATTCACCTCCCACTTATGATCATTCCCATGTATCAGTTTCAATCCTCGACCAAGCACTCGAGCATTCACCCCTCACACAACTCCAAATAAATTTAGCAACCATGGCCACATCACACATTCTTGTCTCAGTCCCACTCTCACTGGAAACCCCTCAATCACTTCATTTCATATCCTAACAAGTTTGTGGAACAGGCAAAATTTTCTTCTATCCCAGGCCTGATGGAAACAAGATTGAGAAGAAAGGGAGAAATAATGATAAACCTGGATTTTAAGTAATGGAAGGTCGTATTTTTCAGAAAACAGTAAAAAGAAAAAAAAGAGAAAAAGAGAGAATCCCAATGCCTGTTTTATGACATCCATTAACATATTTTTTTCGAGACAAGTTACGTGTTTTTTTTTTTTTTTTTCATGAGATGATTTACGAAGAGTGACGAAATGTTGATTTATATCTAAATTCTAAACTAAAAATGGAATGACGGGTAGGGAGACGAAATTTATTTTCCATTAAAATTTTCACAATTGAGTGTTTCACCAATAAGATTTCAGGGAACATTTTAATAAGATCATTACTGTTACATATTTTATTATCCTTTTGGGAAAATTCTCCATAACTGCACAGTAAAGTGTTACCTAGTATTTAATATTTTACTTCTTTCAAAAACCAATCTACATATACATTTTCAGAAGCCCTATTCATGTACGTACTAGTGTACCCACCACGCCAGGACACTTCGCTGCTGAGAGGAAGGACGCTGGTGACTGGTAAAACACATTGATATAGGCTTTCGGGGTGTAAGCGATGTCATGCAGGTCAGCCGATCGCGACTACGGTCTACCTCAACAAGCCAAAGCAGAGCCCTTCAAAAAGAGGCCAACCATGCTTACCAATAAAAATTGAAAAAAGGCACGTTAATAGAAGATACAGTGACGGGTCACCTAATCGTGAGATGAAAAATAACACCCACTTCCCAAATCCTCTCACGTGAGCCACTGCCCCCCCCCCCCCCCCCCCCCCCCTAGAGCTCAGTAATAACGTGGGCTTTCATTCTACCCACTCTCTCAATCTCTTTATCTATCCATTCCTGGTAATTATCTTTTTTTCATTTTACATTCTCTGCTTTCATTAGTAAAATTAAGCTTCTGTTAAGACTTACATATTCGTTATTTAGTTCTAAGTAAATAACAATCCGATCATTGGAGGAAACCTAAGTACGGATCAGAGGAATTGAAGGTATTCATCGTCTAGTATGTCCGCCTTTTCTTTTTGAAAGTTACATTGTACTGTTGTAAAAAAATAAATAAATAATATATATATATATATATATATATATATATATATATATATATATATATATATATATATATATATATATATATATATATATATATATACACTTGTCTGGCATATTTCTACAGATAAGTTTCGCTCTCTGTCGTGCATTGCACATCCTAGTTTGTATTTGCTGATTCAAAATATCAAATTCTTCTTTGCATTCCGTGGGAGATTCTTCACTTACCAGTTCAACATCTTTCCCTTGCAAATACTTTTGCAAACGAATTTCAAAGTTTACTGAATTGGGATTTTCACAAGGCCCATTCATTTGACATGCACAACCAAATAGTGCTCCAATAGAACATGATTCAGTCACCTTCTAGGCATGAAATGAACACTGTATAATTTCTTAACCATTTCATATAGGCCAATCAGGGACTGGCATGACAAAACCACTCATTTCTGAAATCTATAAATGAAACTAAAACTAGAGTTTGTTACCCTCATGGTGTTTATCGTTTCCGTGCTAAATATTAATCTGTTCCACATAATCAATTGCAAAAGCATTCCGTGATATTTTGTCACCGGAACCAGAACAAGAATTCATGACATTAAACCTCTTGCCAATTGTTCATTTGAAGTTTGCAGTTTCCTCCCAATTGCTGCTATTAAACACGCCATTCTTACCCAAATGTCTTGAAACGTTCGCAGTCGTGCTGGATAGCAGTTGCACGCTGAGTTTCACAAGCTCCTTCTCTTGTCCTAATAAATTAAAATGACTTTCGTTTAATTCATATGAAAGGCCATATTCTTTTTTTCTTTTACTGAACATTTCGAGAATGGTTGAAGAAAAAAGAAAATGTCAGGGTTCTGCAGATATTTCCAATTGTTTTCCAGACACGGAGATTTTTCAAGCCCAAGTCATGTACTAATACAACAACATGATAGTTGGCTCTTTTCAACATTTTCTATTACACTTAAAAGAGTTTTATGAACGTTTGATTGATCTAATGCATAATATATTGGCTGCCTCCAGTTACTTGTAAGTCCCCTTACCATTCTTACTAGTACAATTTGCCTTTTATCATGACGTGTATACAAGGTACCTACTGTTTTACCATAAGAATAAGCTTTTTTTTTTAACTCATTTCATCCATGGACATAACTACAATTCTTTCCATTGATGATAAACTCTCTCTTGTTCGTAATTAAGTGTGTTTTGAATATTTGTAGCACCTGTGGCCTAAACTTCGCAAAGTGAAAGCCAAAGCAATATCTTTAACGAACTGATTAAGAGATTGATATTTATCATTTAACGCCTCTAATTAAGTTATAGTGAAAAGCACAGAACAAATGACGACATGCTCGGGATTGATCTTGTCTGATTGTCGGCATGCTTGTACCCAAGCATCTCTCAAGTTTTCCTTCCTCGGAAAACGAAAGAATTGAATGCTTTAATAAATCTTTTTTTTTATTTTATTTTTCGTATTATAACAACCATAAGTAGCGCAATTGCCCGGCATGGTTGTTACTTTATTCTATACCTGTGCATGGAGCCGAAACTCAACTTTATAGAGATGTTTACTGCTAGACTACATAATAGTGAATAAGGTATTGTACTGGACTAATAGTATATGCTGAAATCCTAAGCAGATTATTTATTAAGGACCATAAAAGAAATTCTAAGAGACAAGGTAACAATAAGGTGGATATATAGCCTGACACTTGCTCTTTATTATACAGGTTAGATAAAAAGTAATATTTTCGGACAATCGTGTTAACCATAGCCAGGAAAGAAGTATTTTTCTTATGTATTCCTTTCTATAATTTCCCCCTCAACGCGCCCTTCCTTCTGTCTTGTAGTCAATCTTCTTTACCTTTTACTTCGTAGTACAACTAAGAGGTTTTTCCCTGGGTGCACATGAGCACTGAATGGCCTCCCAAACCCTGGTTCTAGATTACATAGGCCAAATTCATAAATCTAATCTAATGAATCCTATAATTTTTGTTCTATGTAAGTTTCCTTAGTCTACAGACCTGATAAGATTTTCATTATTTTTTATACTTAGAGATAAAGGAAAAGTAGATGAAGAAACATTTGTGTTCTCAAAAAAAAAAAAAAAAGAAAGAAGACAAAATCATGCGGGTGATATTTGCTCTTATACGAGAAAGAAAATGTATTGCAAAAATTTTGCAACAACAGAAACTACTGTAAAACCGAGTCCTTACGCATACGAATTCTCTCCTTGGATGGTTTCACAGAGCAGAAAAATTCTACTTTGCGTCGTACGCGTGTGAGCAAATTGCCTATGCTCAGTAAGTAAGAAGCCTCCTGGAGCGAATCTTCTCTCTACTACCAACTTAGGAAGAACATTCCGCCATGTGAGAATACTGCCAAATAGGCTAAACACAACGCGGAATGTGTTTTATGCTAGATAACGTCATCTACAGCGGGGAATATCTCCCGATTCTTATGGAAAGGTGTCCCGGAGAGTTTCAAAACCGATAACTATCCTCGGCTTAACATTTTTCTTTTCATTGGCGTTAAATGTTCTTGTCGTGGTATTTTGCTTTCAGGATACATTAGCAAGAATTGTTCCTTTTTAAAGTATTCATGATTTCATAAACTAAATAATTCTTCAGGTATTTTGGTTTGGTTATGTTATTTATCGATAGTTGGTCTATTCAAAGAAATCATGGAAACTTTGTGTACTAAAAAGTCGTCTATTACTTATTCAATCAATATACCTTTGTAAACAAACATATACGCCCGCATATACATAAATGTACTCATACATCGGCTAAACAGCTACGGTAAATTATCTAGATTCCAAAAAGGAATAAAACGTGGTGCAATTTGAAGATTCGCTTCTTCTCTATCAATTGCCTATTCAGACTGGGATCGTCAATCATAAATAAATGGGAAAATATTTACCAAAGTAAACAGCGTTAGAACTTCAAATAAGGTAGTGTAGCGCGATAGTGTTTTCTGGTCTCCTGTAGCTTCTTGCCATCAAGCATTGTATCCAGTAGCAAATTATGTTTCTGGTAGTTGTGTATATCCGAAGCTGTTAGTAATATGGCAAAATATATTACATTACTGTCATTTTCTTCCACCTGCCTCGAATAGTTTTCGAAGTCAGGTGAATGAAATAAATCAGTCAATGATTGCATACCTGGTTAACTGTTTAGCAATTAGATGCTAAAAGGTTCCAGTAAAAGTGCTCATGCGAAACCGCATCGAAGTGTTTAATTATGAGGGCTGTGGTAGCCAAATGAAAACATCTTTGCCTGGCATTCTGCCAGACTCGGGTTCGAGACCCGCTCAAGCTCGATAGTTTATAGGGGTACCTGCTGAGTCATCAGCAGCCATTGCCTGTCCCTCCCTGGTCCTAACTTGGATGGAGAGGGGGTGGGGGGATGCTTGGGCGCTGATCATATGTATATATGGTCAGTCTCTAGGGCATTATCCTGCTAGCTAGGGCATTGTCACTGTCTTCTGCCTCTGTCATTTATGAGCGACCTTTAAACACATCAGATACCTCCTATTAATGAGACCAGTGTATCAATTGCCTATTGTACATGAAAGGACTGTATTAATTGTCTCCTAGTTGAAATACATTGTTTCTTAGCTATAAGAGGAACCTGTCGGTTTTTACTCCTTTTAGAAGCCTAACAAATCTATGTTTTCTGTGGTATAAGAGCAGCGCATCGATCATCACCTTTTTGAGAGGAGTTTTTCAACCACATCCATTTTATGAGAGCAGTGTGTCAATCATTCCCCTTTTATGACTGTGGCGCTTTAATCATCTCTTTATCATAAGAGCAGTGCATCAATCATCTCCTTGTTATGCGGGGTACTTATCAATCATCAGCCTTTTATGAGAGCAGCACATGAATCATTTCCTGTTATGAGAGCAGTGCATCAGTCATCTCCCTTTAATGAGAGCAGCGCATCAATAATTTCCCTAATATGATTGTATGGGAGTAGCACATCAATCATTTCCTGGTATGAAAGTAGTTCTTTAATAATTTCCTTGATATGGGAACAGTGCATCAATCATCTCTCTGCAATGAGAGGAGCACATGAATCATCAACCTTTTATGATAGCACCAATTCAAGCATTTCCTGGTATGAGAGCAGCTCACTGATCATCTGGTTGTGAACGCAGTTTATCAAATCTCCTTTATATGAGAACAGCGCATTAACCAACTCATTATTTATGAGAGTAACATAATCACCTTTTTGTTATAGGAGAGGCGCATCAATCATTTATGTTATTAGAGCAGCACACGAATCATCTCCTTTTAAAAAAAGCAGCGCATCAATCATCTCCCTTTATAAGAGAAGTACATTGATCAATTCTTTGCTATGAGAACAGCGCATAAATCATTTCTCTGTTATGAGGTCAGCGCATCAATTATCTCAATATGCTAAAATATTTTCGTTCACTTTATACCAGTATGTGTTTACATATCTATAATGTCTTTGACTTAAAGCAGATCATTGGAGCATTACTTGTTTAGAAAGCAAGGAAACGGTATACTTA
>NC_090736.1:39257394-39262394 GCF_036898095.1 Palaemon carinicauda | reverse complement strand
TTGTCTTTCTTCATTTTTTGTTGCTATAATAAAACAATCACGCTTTTTGATGGGTATATGCTTCTTCTTCTTTGCCCCAGTCGAGATTTCATTAATAATTCAATGAGTAATT
This sequence comes from Palaemon carinicauda, assembly GCF_036898095.1. NCBI lineage: Eukaryota > Metazoa > Arthropoda > Malacostraca > Decapoda > Palaemonidae > Palaemon > Palaemon carinicauda. The sequence continues at coordinate 39,262,282 of NC_090736.1, read as the reverse complement.
CTTACACCATAGCCACTTCCTGAATTCATAGCTTTCTCAGCCTCATCTGCTCCACTGTCTAAATATTCTCTCCAGTCATTCCTGGCTTTTCTTTTGACCTCGCTATCAATACTGGAATACGTAGCATGCTCCACCTTGTAATTTTCATTACTTCCCCGAAAACGTTCAACAAACAATTTCTGTCTTTGTATCCTTTTTATAGTATCCTAAATATCATTTGATATCCATGGCTTTCTCCTTGTAACTGCGTGTCCCAAAACTTCACTACCAACTGACTGATATATGTTCTTAAAATCACACCATTCTTCATTAATAATCTGTTCTTCATCTCTTAAAGTTTCTAAAACTGCATATCGATCCCTACATTCAGTGTAAAAGTTTCTCTGTGCTCTTCTTCTAAAAGCTTAATTGTATCAAACCTAGGTATTCTATCCATCTTTCTGTTGGGTGCTTTCATTTTTAATTTCAGTGTAGTAATGAGGAGCTGGTGATCACTACCAATATCGACACCTCTATAGCTTCTTGCATTTTTTCAGAGTCCTTCTCTCTTCTTTCTTTATTAATGGTAATGTGAATAACTGCCGAGATGATACTGGCTGAAAATAAAGTGACTCCCAGACTACTTACAAGATTATCTTGTAGAATGTGGTATGGAGAGTCAAAACCTGATAAATGGGAGTTATGAGTGTAGGTGAAAATAGCAAAAAAAAAAAAAAAGAAAAAAGGCGACCTGACTGATTGCAATAATTACAGAGACATCTCACTTACGTCAGTTGTTATGAAAATATATAGTATGCTTATTCTAAAGAGACTGGAGAGACTGTGAACTGAAAAAGCCGTTGATAGTGTGCACCGGCCTATTTTGTGGAGAGTCCTGCATTATTATGGAATTCCTCTTAAATATATAAATTTGTTTAAGTCTGATCATGACCATAGCAATTGAAAATTTAATGTTAATGGAGTCTTATCAAATGAATTTCCTGTGAACATTGGAGTATTCCAAGGGAATATGTTGTCACCTATGTTGTTTATACTCCCCATGGGTTTTGTAATGCGTATAACAGTCAGATATGGTGGGGAAGGATTGGACTTGATTGGTGATAGGAAATTAGCAGACCTAGAGTATGCTGATGGTGCTGTTCTTGTTAGCAGAACACTACAGGATTGGTGAAGCTTGCTTACCGGAATGCATGAAATATACGAGGATGGGCTAAAGATAAATAGAAAAAAGACAGAGATGATGAGTACGGAATGTGCAATGGAAGATGAAATATCATTGGAAGGAGAAAGGATTAATGAAGTAGAATCATTTAAATATTTAGGAACTATGATCTCCCATACAGGGTCTTTAGAATTAGAGTTTAGTGAAAGATTGAAAAAGCAAATCAGACAATTGCAAGATTAAGTAGAATTTGGAAATCAAATCGCCTGAAATTACACATGAAAATTAGAATATATTTCAGTTTAGTGAGATCGGTGTTACCCTATGGACATGAATCATGGTATGACAATGAAACAATCTCCAATAGATATAGTAGAATTGAGAACAAAGCTCTCAGAAAGATAATGGAAGTTAAATGGCAGGACAGGATTAGAAATGAAACTATAAGAGAGATTACTCAAGTGCCATATGTGGATGAGGGGTAGATGGACATGGTTTTGGCATGCTCTTCGCACTCCCCAAGAGAGATTAGTTCACCAAACGTTCAGCTGAGTTCCACAAGACACTAGAAGAGTTGGAAGACACAGGCCTAAATGGTTGAGGTTAATGAAGCGCGAAGTAGGAGATGATAAATGGATAATTATTGAATTAAAAGCTCAAGATACAGACTACTGGCTAAATCTAACCGAGGCTCTTTGCGTCAATAGGCGTAGGAGGAGATCATGATAAGGTGTGTATATATATATATATATATATATATATATATATATATATATATATATATATATATATATATATATATCCTTGTATACAGTATATATATATATATATATATATATATATATATATATATATATATATATATATATATATATATATATATATATATATATATGTGTGTGTGTGTGTGTGTGTGTGTGTGTCTGTGTGTGTGTGCGCGCACTTGGATGTGTGTGTTTTTTTTTTATAAAACGCTATTAAAACCTCTAGTGGGAGAAGTAAATTTTGGGAAAGTTCCATTGTTTGGAAAACTGTGGGCTTAAATATTCAAGATTCTGATGATAATATATGAACTATTAAAAGGTTTTAGTTATAAAAGAGAAAGGGGACTTGAAAGAGCTAGAATTTAAAAATTCTTTGATTTTTAAAATGTTGACTAATTTCCAAGTATTACTTAAGTATTACAGATTTTTTTTTCAAGTAACTATGAACTGCCAGGGTTCTATTACTGATTTCAGGGCGTGTTTTTTTTTTTTCAACTATACTAATTATTCCATATTGTAATGGGAAAATGCAGGATTTCCTGATCACTAGAGTTTCTTAAAAGCGGAAATAACAAATGCAGAAACAGAAGAAATGTTTCCTCTTCAAACTGAATTCTTTATCATTACATGCTATTCCTAAATTGTTTCAAAATTATTAAGTGCTTCATTAAGTTGTAATGCAAGTGCTGCAAGAAAACCTCATACAAATGAAGAAGAATGCCTTAAAAGCCTTTTTTTCCGATACTAAAACTGTTATAGGACCCCAAAGAAAAAGTCGTAGAATGTAGCAAAGTAATTTAAACTCTATTACCATTCCATTGACATGTTATCTATTTTCTATGCCAACAAACTTATCAACAAAAAACGTTGATTGTAATCACTTAATTGTCACCCTTGTGACCTCTTTGGGGCTTAAGAATATCTGTGTTATGTGTAAATAAAGTTAATTCTTAGGGAGCTGCCTTTTGTATTAACTATTCCTCTACTCCCGTCAAATTGGTGACCTATGAAGTGTTTTGAACACCCAGCTCGCTTCTTCATCTCCCATATCCTTTGATGCCTACCACCAACCCTGACTCATCTGTTCATGTTGTAACGGTGAGGCTCCCTTCGCCACCAGAGACATGTTTGCCATGTTTCAGTGTGCTGATATTCAATTCCTCATCAAAGCCGTAATCCACTGAATCACCAAAGCCTACTACGTCCTCGTTGTGATCCCCGAAAACACCTTGCAAGAAATCTCTGACTGGGTTTGCGAGCAAAGGGACGCCCACATTGAATATGATGCCCTCAAATCATTGCTCCTGGTGCAGTACCCACTGTTGCCAGCTGCCCATGTACATAAGATTTTTCAGCTTTCTCAACAACTTTTAGGGGATCAAAGGGCGTTGATGGTCTTCGGAGAAATTATCAGTATTGCTTGCCTTGAGCCTACTCCCAACATTTCTTATGAAATGAACTTACTTCGTGCCCACACCACCTGCTGGAACTGGTGCGAGCTGCCCTTCCGTATGTTGACACCTTGCCCATTAAGACCTGACGATCAAATTAAATGCACTCATGGACAGCCCTCCCATCATCAAGAACTCCATCAAAAACTCTACTCCTGACAAAGGGCACAACCATACAACACTGACAGAAGCAGAGATGAATGTTGTAGGACACTGACCCAAACTCACGACAAGCTTGGTCAGTGATGAAGCCATTCACCACCTACCTATTCCACCCCATGCCCTCAACAGCCACTGGGTGATGCCCCTCACTGTCAGTTGTGTTACTACTACTCCAGATTCGGCGCTGTTGCTAAGATATATGCGACAAGATGTCAGTGATTGAAAAACGAGTAAGTAGGCCATCAGCTGTGGCAGTAACCTACCCATGATTCAGGATCTAATACGTACTTTCTGGTAGCTACTGATGCCTTTCGTTCCCTTCTGTCTCAGTCATTCTTAAGGATGCAACCCTGTCATTCCAAAACTGCTGATGTTTGCATAGTGGCCCTCTCCAGATCTGATGTCCCTAACCATGGTTAAGAGGTGCTGACACTATCGTTTGGGGGTGCCAAGTATTTCCTCTCAGCCTCGCCCATTTCCACCTTCTGGACGACATCGCATATCGACATTTAGTCATGGCCAGTTCTTGCTTATCCACACCTTTATCACCTGCTCCCTTCAGTCTCATTCTTCACATCAACAGGCCCATGAAAACTTACGCCCACCTCCTCACAGTATATACTGCCGTCTTATGGCCAGAACTATGCCAGATGCCTACGATTCCTGCCAAGCACAGTACCTATCACCATATTGAGACAATCCCCCACCCCAGTGTTTGCAAGATTCAGACCTTTAGTACAGGACCATTTGGGAGTTGCTAAACTCATATTCGCCAAAGTGGAAGAAATGGGACTTTGTGAAAGGTTCTCAATCCCATGGTCGTCACTTCTATACATCATCCTGAAGAGGGATGGATTCCTTCACCCTTGTGGGGATTGCAGGCATCTCAACATACAGACAGAACCAGAACATCAGATACCTGCATTGTGCTAAAGTATTCTCGACCATCGACCTCCTGAAAGGGTATAATCATGTGCCCATGAAACCAGAAGATATCTCTAAGACTGCCATCATCTCCACATTTGCCACATATAAATTTATTTACTCCTGTTTTATCGTTTATAGCGTAGATGCCATATTTCAGCGACTCATGGATGGGATATAAGGAGATGACCTCATCTGCGTATGTTACATAGATGAAATATAAATGTTCTCCCCATCCAAAGAGAACCCCCTTTGTTGCCTATGCATCATCCTTGACCTCTTGCAGCATAACAGCCTTGTAATTAGGTACAACAAGTCTACTTTTAGCGCCAGGTAAGCGGTATTCTTGGGTTATCATATCACTCTGGACGGTATTCACCTCTTCCTTGAGAAAGTATCAGCAGTACAGAAAATCCCCATGCTCG
>NC_090736.1:39239894-39252394 GCF_036898095.1 Palaemon carinicauda | reverse complement strand
GGTTCTTGGCTACTGTCGGCGGGCATGGGTATTATTACCTCCGCCTGCCGGTAGTAGAAACACAGCCCGAATCTGCTGGCCACTACGATTAGCGGCCGGCAGCCGGGTATTAGTGTTTTCAGCCGTCACCTGGCAATGATTGCCGGCCGGCACACAGTCGCGAATCAGTGTGCTGCCGCCTATTAGTTAAAGATAGTATATCTTTGAACTATACAGGGGTAGATGCCAGCCGCACGTGCAGTTGCACTCCGGCACGTACCGACACGTGCAAGCCGGCACAACAGCATGCGATGTACAGTAGTTGCTATATTTGTTGTGTAGTACTTACTGCATTAGCAGAAACTACTGTACAGAGCTTGTGATAACACTAAAGTTCTTCATCATACTTAATGTTATCTTATACAGCCTTTTGTTGAGACCGTACAATATATAGAAAGTTCTTTTTGTATTCTTTCTATCCCGTATATTAAAACTTTATCTCAAGGTGTGAACTACTTCTTAAATTTCCGTTTAGGAAATTACATAAGGTATTCTAGAATAGAATTAACCTCAGTTTTAGTATCTCGGGAGATTTCAGCAATTGACTGGACAGAAAATCCAAGTATGTGTCTTTCCTTCTTTCTTTTATAGCTTTTCTATATAAGCTAAATGTCTCAATATAAGTGAAAGCCTTCACTTGATACTCATGGATTTTTCTCCTCTTTACAGGAGGACCACCCGAAGTGCGGGAGTGTGTTCTGTAATGTCCGCAGTAAGAACTTCTGTGGACATCAATATTGCAGGAGGCACGCAGCATGTGCAGCCTCCAGAGGTGATCTCCGGCATTGGGACCCTCAGGTTTGTACAGTTTGTTCTAGCCTGATTACCGAGGCTTTTGACGACCCTAAGTCGACGGATTCAAGGGATGCTGCCAGGGAAACGTTACGATCCTGGGTGAGGGGTTTTCAGAAAAATCCCTCAGGTCCCTACCTTCCAAATGAGAAGATGAGGGCCTACCTTTTCCCGAAAGCATCGGCTGATGCAATCATCCCCAAGCCTCAGGTGGAGATACCAACTGCCCAGAATCCGGTAGATTCTGAACTCTCGGCCGCCCTTCAAGACATCCAATTGGACAATAGGATGTCGGAGGTGTCGTATTCCACTGAGGACCTGCTAGGAGAAGGTCAGGAGGAGGAGCTGTTCCAGGCTCCTCAAGTAGAAGAGGAAGAAATCGACGAAGTGTCGGTTACATCGGTTCCGGATCCAGAACCTGTTCCTTCTACATCGTCTGCTATCCCAGATGAACTGGGAAGGACTCTTTCTTCCATTGTTGAGATGATCCAACAAATTCAAAGGAAGAATGATGAGAAGGAAGCTGCAATGAAACTGGAGATACGTAGACTTGCAGCATCACTTGTGCCCCAGAAGCGGCTCAGGGTGAAGGATCTTCCTTTGTGCTCGGATACCAATCCTTGGAGGTATGCCGAACACATGCCAATAACAACCGGGAAGATCGTGATCTCAGAAAAGTTGGGAGCAATTCCCCTGGAAGAAGTGGAATTTTGGCCCAACAAAGATTCTTATCCGGACTGCTATGTCCATCTTAGGAAGGAGCCAGCCTCAAAGGAGGATACGGAGCCGAAGGAGGTCATAGTTTTTTACCATAATAAAGCTTAGACGTTACTAGCGAGCTCGATGAAAGAGAGGGGCTTCACTAAATCAAAGGTGCCCACCTTGAGTAAGAAACTTCCTTCCTTTGTGGCCTTTCCTACCAGAGCCTTTCCCTTCTTGGAAAAGGGATATAAGGCAGCCTTAAAGGCGGTGGAGGCAGGGGAACCATGCCCCTCCTTGGAGGAGTGCAAACTGTTATCTCTGACCTTGCCCTTGGACCAAGAAGATTGGGAGGACGTACACCTCACCTTCTCAGTCGGGAAGCTGGAATCTGATATTGCTGAATGCCAGTTCGGTGAGGTGCTCCCAAAACTGTCGGAGGTTCTCTTGCGTAGAGAACAAGAGACAAAGGAAAGACTTGTGGCATCGATGTCGTTGCAAAAGACACTAGAAACGATGGCAAGTGACCCCAAGAACCAGGACATGTTCATGGTTTTGGCCAAAACCCATCTGGCCACAGTTACGAAGGATCTCTATAGCTTTATTAAAGCTATGAGAGCCTGTAAAGAGTTCGTGTACGCCTCGGCTGCTGTGAGGTACGAACCGAGGAAACTCGAGGAAATTAATCTCCTCTCGTATTTGGGGGAAAGACCTCTTTCACAATGAAGTGGTTAGAGAGGTAGTAGACAAGGCCTCCACAGAGAATAGGAACCTTCTCAAAAAGTGGGGCTTAGATCTTAAGAAAAAGTCTTCTCCGGATGAGGGTCCCCAACCGAAGAGGAAGACAAAAAGGCCTAGGCCATCCTCTCGGCCGGCTAAACCATACCGACAGCAACAACAACAAGTTCCTGTGACCGCGGTGCCTCAGATACTGGCACAACCTCCAACAACGTACCAGCTAGTACCTCAACAAGTTGCGACACAGTCGCCAGTTTTTAACCCAGCCTTCGAAAGGCACACTTCTTCCTTTCGTTCGAGAGCAAGAGGAACAGCCAGAGGTTCTTCTAGACGCCCTTCAAGAGGAAGGGGATACAGGGGAGGACGCGGTCAAGGAGGCAAGGCCTCAGGTCCACAACAGCAGAAGTAAGATACTTCCAGTAGGAGGGAGACTACAGCTATTTAGGGATCGCTGGACCTTCGATCCCTGGGCCCACAGCCTAATTAAAAATGGACTAGGTTGGAGCTGGAGCAGTCCTCCACCTCAATTTCCTCAATTCTTCCTACACTCATCCCCCGTTCTGGAAGAATATGTCCGAGAACTCTTAGACAAAAGAGTAATCCAGAAAGTTAAGTCCATAAAATTCCAAGGAAGGCTGTTTTGTGTTCCAAAGAAGGACTCAGAAAAACTCAGAGTCATTCTAGACTTGTCGCCACTCAACAAGTTCATAGTGAACTACAAGTTCAGAATTCTCACGCTTCAGCACATAAGGACCCTACTGCCCAGAAAGGCACATACTGTCTCTATAGACTTGTCTGACGGTTATTGGCACGTTCCAATTAATCATCACCTCTTCTCCTACCTAGGCTTCAAGTTACATCGAAAACTTTACGCCTTCAGAGCCATGACTTTCGTGCTAAACATAGCCCCAAGGATTTTCAGGAAGCTCGCGAACGCAGCCGTCCATCCATTACGCCTAAAGGAGGTCCAAGTAGTAGCCTACTTGGACAACTAGCTGATGTGGGCAGCATCCAGGACAGAATGCATGCAAGCTTCTAAGATAGTGATCCAGTTCCTGGAACATCTGGGATTCAAGATCAACATCAAAAAGTCTCGACTTTCTCCAGCTCAAAAATTTCAGTGGTTGGGAATCCACTGGACTTTGGAGTCACATCGGCTTTCCATTACTAGTAAGAAGAGGAAAGAAATAGCAGGATCTATCAAGAGACTATTGAAATCCAAACGGATATCAAGACGCGAACAGGAGAGAGTGCTGGGCTCTCTACAGTTTGCTTCGATAACAGATCCAGTACTAAGAGCACAGCTTAAGGATGCAACAGGAGTCCGGAGAAAATACGCATCAAACGCGCAAAGAGATCTAATAAGACCACAACTGACTCGACTGCGAACGCTTCTCAAGCCGTGGTCCAATGCCAAGCAATTGAAGAAATCAATACTTCTTCAACCTCCTCCCCCGTCAGTAACTATCCACACAGACGCCTCAAAGGAAGGCTGGGGAGGTCACTCTCGTCAGAAGAGAGACCAAGGAGCTTGGTCCAATCTTTTCAAGTCATTTCACATCAACTTTCTTGAAGCCATGGCAGTACTTCTGACACTAAAGAAAGTTTCTCCTCACCACTCGACCCACATAAGACTGGTTCTAGACAGCGAGGTGGTAGTGAGATGCCTGAATCGACAAGGGTCGAGGTCACCTCAAAGCAACCAAGTGATGTTGGGCATATTCCGTTTGGCGGAAAGGAAGAATTGGCACCTGTCAGCAGTTCACATTCAAGGGTTCCGCAATGTGACAGCGGACGCTCTATCCAGGTCTACACCTATAGAGTCAGAATTTTTCTTTGACGCAGGATCGTTCTCCTTCATCTCGAGTCAAGTCCCAGAGCTGCAGATAGACCTCTTTGCGACGAAAAAGAACAAGAAAATAGATCGTTATGTGTCCCCTTACGAGGATCCGATATCACAGGCAGTGGACGCTATGTCCCTAGACTGGAACAGATGATCCAGTATCTATCTGTTCCCTCCGCAAAACCTCCTTTAGAAGGTCCTCGGTAAGCTGAGATCCTTCAAAGGGAAAGCAGCAATAGTGGCCCACAAGTGGCCAAATAGCGTGTGGTTCCCTCTGGCATTGGAACTACGACTAAAATTCGTACCGCTACCGGATCCATCCCTGTCTCAGCGAGTACAGAAGTCGACTGTTTTCGCTTCATCACATAAAACACGGAACCTACATCTCATGATTTTCTCTCTTTAACGATGAGAAAAAGATTCGGTGTTAAAAGTTAGTTCAGACTTTTGGAGGAAACCAGAAGACATTATGAGGCTTCAGGGAAGAAACAGATATCCCTTGTCAAGGCGAAGAAACCAAAAGAAATCTAGACAGATTCCTATTTATCATTCTTCATCCACCTTCATGGGTAAGGTTTAGCAGCCAACACAATTCTTTTGTTCAAGTCTGCCTTGACAAGACAGATACCATATACCCTACAGGTCGACCTTTCTAACGACGTTCTTAATGAACTAAAAGGCCCATGCTAGGCTTAGCCCTTCAGCGCCTCCAAGGACCCTTTGCATGGTCAGTAGATAAGATTCTTCATTGTGTATAAATAATGAACAATGAGGAATGCATTTAGATGGCCTTGAATTTCAAGTCATGTTTCTGCTTGTACTCAATTTGGGGGCCAGAGTTAGTGAAATAGTGGCTCTCTCTTGAGAGGAAGGCCACGTCCAGTTCTTGGAGGGAGAACTGAATCTATTTCCAGACCCAACGTTTCTTACCAAGAATAAGCTACCCACCAACAGGTGGGGTCCCTAGAGAATCTGCCCTCTGAAGGAAGATGCATCTCTATGTCCAGTGGAGTGCCTAAGGTCTATTTTCATAGAACTTCAGACTTTATGGGAGGACAGCTGTTCAGATGAGAGACCCTGGGTTCAGAGTTTTCTATAACTAAGGGCGAATCTCTCCCGTGTTATTCGCAGAACGGATCCAGACAGTACACACGTTAGTCATGTTCTGAGGAAAGATGCCTGTTCCATAAAATTTCTTTAATTATATGGACTTTGAACATCCTTGTTTATACACCGGCTGGTAGTCACCCTAGGTGTTCTTTACGCACTCTGCGAAGCTAGTGGAGCAACTTAAGAATTCTGTGGTAGCAGCAGGTAGAATTCTTTAACCTTCTGTTTTTAAATCTGCGAGGAACAGCGTAATTAATTTGGGATGATCAATTAAGAGGGTTCGTGTGTAGTCACTGTATGTTACTACACACTGTGCGATAGGCCACGAAAGTGTCCTTACGAACTGTTCCATTGTTGTCGGTGAACTTTAGCATAATACGGACACTTGTGCCAAGCATTTTTTACGCTAGTGTAAATTAACAGTATACAGACTATATCATTATTATTAATATTTCAATTGAAGTGGCAAATCTGTTTCCTATAGACAAAACAATATTTTCTGTTGACTGTTTTTCTTTATGTTTTGACGCATATCATCCACGTTTTATAAATTTTATAAATGTTGATCTTATATGTACATTTATTAAATTCTAATAAACTAGTTCATAGTGAACCCTGCGTCTTATTCGCCCACACTCATTTTATTAGAAATGTACTGAGCATTAAGATTATAATATGGATATTTTTATCACGGTATGTCTTTTAAGACTGTTCCCTGATTTAAGCAAAAGTCCACTTACTCTAACCCTTCCTTGGAAGGGTTGACGTGGTACCCTCATGGGATAGTGGCGAAGAGGCAAAATTTGTTCCTATGCGGATAAAACCATTATCCAATAGTTTATAAGAGTAGTCACATTGGGGAAGGTGTCACAAATTCATACTGACATTGGTGACTCTTATACAAACTTTGCTTTATATTGTATAGGGTGAGACCACTATACAAGCTTGTCATTTTGTCATCCATTATTATTATGTACTCCTCGAGACTTTTTCCAGAGTCTAGTACGACTCTTCCCTGTAGGGGGCTGGAAGCACTAACATAGTTCATGCTTAGATGAAATGATGTGTGACGGTAACATCATGGGTCTCTAGGTCTAGACGGACCAGGAAAATACTTTCTTGAGAGTACGGCACTGATTGAGAATTCACAGATACAGTAATGCTCTAGTAAACTTTCATCAGGACGACATGGCCTGAGCCCAAAAAACGGATCTGGAGCGAAGCGAAAAATCTATTTTTGGGTGATGTAGCCATGTAGTCCTGATGGACCCACCCTTCCTTTTATTGTAAAAGGGCTTATTGACCCCTCACTACAATACAGTATCTCTAATACCTCGTATATCGCTACAAGGAATAAAGAGGGTGCTACCGCCTTCATCAGATACACACTGGAAACGGAATAGGAGAGATGCCTTATGAGCGGCCCTCCTTCCATTCTCATTTCAGATTCTTGTCACTATAACCCCTCGAAGCGTTAATACTGTTCGGGGTGAAGATAGCTATGTGACGTGTCAAGAATACGTCCTCTGATATTATGCGATATCCCTGTGAGATTATTTAGGGATATTCGCTCCAGGAGTTAGAATTCTGGATACCTTAAGGTAAAATTCTCTGGGAATATCACTGTAGTCAAATATACCCTAGAAAGCTCACCCAAAAATAGATTTTTCGCTTCTCTCAAATTCCGTTATATATATATATATATATATATATATATATATATATATATATATATATATATATATATATATATATATATATATATATATATATATGTGTGTGTGTGTGTGTGTGTGTGTGTGTGTGTGTGCATGTGTGTGTGTTTATTATGTATACATACTAACATACATAAATGCAAGCATACATGTTTATGTTGAGCGGACGGGATACCGAATGCACTATTGCTGACAGACAAGATGCCGAACCCAAGATGCCGAAAAGACACAAAGCCGAAAGGACATGAAACCGAACAGTCATAAAACCGAACAGTCATGGAACCGAACGGTCATAAAGCCGAATTGTTGAAAATTAATGACAGAAAGAAATTTTGAAAATATGAATAAAACCTAGTCATCCATACAGTTTGACAATGGAGTTCATTAAGACCGGACGTGGTGGACAGAAGCTCCTTTATAATGGATATACTTACATTGTTGATAAAAAGGTTAATGATACCACATACTGGAGATGCGAGAAAAGAAAATTATGTAATGGAAGAATAATCACAACGAATGCTACTGGGCCAGAAAGTTCTTCAGATCATTCACATCCGCCAGATAGTGCTCATACAAGTGTTCTAAAAGCTTTGGATGATATGAAAACAAGAGCAAAACAGACAGATGAGGTTACAAGCAGTGTAATTAATAAAACCTTTGATGAATTGCCTCTAAGCATTTGTGGCTCCCTACCATAAAGAGAAACTCCTGGACGAATGGTAAGACGTGTAAGGAATGTTAACGATAGTGAAGATTTCAACATAACAACGCGTGGAGAAAACTTTCGTTTTTATGAAACTTAAACTGTTACCATTTTTTTCGACAGGAAGAATTTAAAATTATTATCGAGAAAACAGACATGGTTTGCCGATGGCACCTTGGACTCTGCCCCTCTCCGGAAACAGCTCTATACGATACATGCAACTATCTCGGAGACCAAAACCATGTCATCAGTGTATTGCATAACAAGTAAAAACGATGAGAAAACATATGACGAAATCTTTACATTTTTTAACATCAAAGGCATTCCCGAGCCCGATTCAATAATAGTGGACTTCGAGCGAGCGACAATAAACAGCATTAAAAACACTTTCCAAATACTTCGATAAGAGGATGTTTCTTTCACTTTGGACAATGTTTATGGCGAAATATTCAGTCTTGTGTATTACAGCAATGGTATCTCTAACCCAGCAATGCTCTTTCATTAAGCAGTTATCAGCTCTTGCCTTTGTTCCACCTACAGATGTGCATGAGATGTTTGACCAGTTAACTAGTTCGATAACTGCTGAAATTGAAGACTTGTTAAATTATTTTTTAGTGTATTATGAAAGTACCTGGTTAGGAATAACGCAGAGAGGACGTAGAAGGATACCAATTTTCGATGATGTATGGTCTGTTTACAATAGAGTTCAAGATAATTTACCGATGACCAATAATTCCCTGGAAGGATGGCATCAATAATTTTCTGGAAGGATGGCATACGCATATTTATATGCATCTAATGTGAATGTATTCTGCAACTCTCTGAGAGTTATAGCCATAACATAAGAAATTAGTATTCCTTCTAACTATCGAAGGAAGAAAAATAATTTTTTTTTTTTTTATACTTCATGTTCTCCTGAAATAAAGAGTTGGCATAAACGCCAGCGCTAGAAGTCAGGATGAATAACGTGTAATAAAATGCTGAGCACTTCCTTGTTCATTTTCATTTTTATTTTAGGGAAGCGGGATTTTGATATGAGGAGAACTTCTCCCTTTTAATTAACCGGTTTATTTTTCGAACCTCTTAAGTATAATGTTTTGATGAAGCTCGAATTTTTTTAACATTCTTTCATTTAAGTTATTTTCAGTAAATTTTGAGAATGGACTGGATTTTTAAGAGAAAAAATATTACAAGGAATAGATAAACCAAGAAATGAAATACATTTTTTTGTTTTGGTATTTTATGTTAGGAAAATATCAAATATTACAAGGTATAGATAAACCAAAAAGTTAATATATATATATATATATATATATATATATATATATATATATATATATATATATATATATATATATATATATATATATATTTGTATTCCATATAAAGAAATTATATCATGCCTGGCAAATAATTGATTTGATACTTGGAAATGCATGCAATACGCTCAAAATAAACTAATGATAATAACAAGAGTTGGATATGTAAAGACAAAAGATAACGAAACCTAAAGAAACCAAATAATGAACATTTCAGCAAAATAATACAACAAAATTAATTCCTTCTACAGGCTGAAGTGATCGTTAAGATTTTAAAGAACATTATTCGTTCATTCAAATGATAAAGAATAACATATTTAGCTAAGATAAATTCGTATTCTACGAAAAAGAAGGCCTTCCATTGTTCTTTCCTGACGATTTAAAGCCTGCGAATCAATTATGCATCGTCTTTGCCTTTAATATTCTTCAAGAATATCTTGTTGCAAGAATAATTTATTGCATTATATTAATGGCAAAGTAAGCATCAGGGCAAAAAGAATGTTTGTACACATCTAAAATAAAATAATATAAATTTATTCATTAATTTTTTCCATGAAACGTTACTAAGTAACCAAAGAAATTAGATGAATGTATTGATATCATTTATGTACAGAATTCTGACCATCATAGTGCACAAGAATAATTTGCTACAGCTAAAATCAATATGAAATTAATAATAAAAGGAATAAAATCATTTTAAATATTCGTTCTTATTTCTGCTGCTCAATTTCTCTTTATGTTCATTGACCTTTTTAGTCTAATTCCTGGTTTCCCTTGCAGGTTAATTCTTTTAAGGTAATGCAGTGCAGCGTAACAAGACTTACTTCTAGCCTGCCACATTGGTATCGACGTACTATTACTTGGGACCAATTTCAAATTGTGCTGTAGCATAAGCCAGCAAAATAAGGTATAACTATTTATTCCAAAAGAAAAGTCATGCAACGAATGTATTCAAGTATTTTTTGGCAGAGGTTTTATTATTATTATTATTATTATTACTAATCTAGTAGTAGTAGTAGTAGTAGTAGTAGAAGAGCAAAGCCACATACGAATTACTGTAAAAATGTATAAGAAATATTTAGATATCATAATTTCGAAGCAAAGCGTCAATAAAAAAAATGAAACAAATATTACAATGAAACCCCCAGAACTTTCCTCTAACGGGTAAAAGGATACGAAATTATTGATAAATTTCCGTCACAAAAGTAATATTTTCCTCTTTTGATAATACGATTAATATAAATTTTTATAACATTCAAGTAAAAACTTTAAATGAATATCTAATTTACATAAAAAAAACTCACTTAAATTCCATCCAGGAGATTTGACCTTTCATCCGAGATTCAAGCGACATCTAGTAGCTTTATTGGAGCCGGATGATAATTCATGAATATTAAAGTACTAAATGATGGAAATACGTCTTCCTCCAAATAGATGGTTCATAGATAATGGCATATGGAATGGAATATAAAGGGATTAACAATCCGACGCAGAATAAATATGTTGTTTTCGTCCTTTTATGTCTTGTTTTAGATACCGTAATTAGAAAAAAATAACTGGAATGAAATCCAATTTCAATGTTTTTTCAAGACATTTTTGATAATTTTGTTTTCCATTTCTAATGACATGCGAATTTTAATCGCGGGGTTTATGTTGTAAATTGATCATTAGAAAAAATATATACAATCTTATTAGATTATTTTATAAAAGCATATTGAATTGGATATATCATATATTTTGATACAATTTTACCTTAGATTTCTTTATACCAATGCAATTTCCATAAAGAGATTTTTGTGCTCTGAATATTATGAAGATAGAAAAAGATATATGGATTTATAAAGTTCTCAAGATTATTTTCCCTTTTTCAATTTCTTTTAAAGGAAAATGACGGTAACCTTTTCCAAAGATGATGGCTTTTGAAATACTTCGGAGAGAAACGTGCAATGAATATTAAAATCAATGCAAAAGTTTTCCTTCTCAAATAAAACCACTTTTACCAAATGAATTCATTCAAACGTTCGCCATATTGAAGCCATTACTAGATTATGTATTGCAATAGATTCCTTAGAGAAGCTAAGTTTGATTACTCATGATGATTGCCAGAGAGGATTTGGACTTTTTTTACTTCTGTCGGAATTTCGTCACAGGGATTAACGTCTCTTCTTTTAGGCTCGCTTCATAGGAGAGGATTTTTTTCCGTGCTGAAATATTTCTGCTCGTTAAGAGGCATATTTTCAACAGAGAGGATTTTTTTCCGTGTGGGAATATTTCTGCTTATTAAGAGGCATGTATTCACACGAGAGAATTTTCTCCGTGCGCAAATATTTTTGCTCAATAAGAGGCATGTATTCGAATGAGAGGATTTTTACCGTGCAGAAATATATCTGCTCATTAAGAAGCATGTATTCACATGAGAGGATATTTTCCGTGCGGGAATATTTCTGCTCGTTAAGAGGCATGTATTCACACGAGAAAACTTTCTTTGTACGGAAATATTTCTCCTCGTTAAGAGGCATGTATTTTCATGAGAGGATTTTTTCTGTGTGGATATATTTCTGCTCATTAAGAGGCATGTATTTACACAAGAAGATTTTTTCTATGCGGAAATATTTCTGCTCATTAAGAGGCATGTATTCTCATGAGAGGATTTTTTCTGTGCAGAAATATTTCTGCTCATTAAGAGGTATGTATTCACACGAGAGGATTTTCTTTGTACGGAAATATTTCTGCTCGTTAAGAGGCATGTATTCACATGAGAGGATTTTTTCCATGCAGAAATATTCCTGCTCGTTAAGAGGCATGTATTCACATGAGAGGATTTTTTCCATGCAGAAATATTTCTGCTCATTAAGAGGTATGTATTCACACGAGAGGATTTTCTTTGTACGGAAATATTTCTGCTCATTAAGAGGCATGAATTCACATGAGAGGATTTTTTCCATGCAGAAATATTTCTGCTCATTAAGAAACATGTATTCACACAAGAAGATTTTTTCCATGCGAAAATATTTCTGCTCATTAAGAGGCATGTATTCGCACGAGAGGATTTTTTTTCCGAGCGGCACAGTTTCTATATGCTGCTAAACTAGAACGGAGTGGGTTGGCAGTCCACGTGGCTAGTGAATTTCCGAGCGGGCAGGGTGTGAAGGATCTCGTTGATCTTCATTGTTTTCTGAAGTGTTTGGACAAAACCGCGCATCATGAATCTACTCGTGTGAAGCGAGGTTATAAAGAGTCACAGTTAGGTGAATCTTTCCCCCAAAATCACTAAGAAATTATTTGGGTAGAATGACATAAAATCCATTAAATTAGAGTGGTAAATGAGGTTATAGAAAATAAGGGCTTTTCAGTCATCTCAGTATTTTGGGATGGTATCATGATAGTTTCAGTGAAAACATGAAACGTTCAGGAAAATAGAGATGCTAAGTTTTTGAAAAAAAAATACACATTTGTGTTTTATATATATATATATATATATATATATATATATATATATATATATATATATGTATATAAATATATATATATATATATATATA